>NC_084768.1:6297663-6365163 GCF_028858725.1 Colius striatus
ACCTAGTCCAAAACTCTGTCAGGACAGCACGATGACTGAGATGTGCAGTTGTATTTTGGCAGCGCTATTCAGGCATAAAGCGTAGGTGTAATTAGGAAAGCCTCTCTGCAGAAACAGCTCCAGCTGCTCCCATAATTGGTGCCCATCTCTGCCTTCCTTAGCACTTTGGTCCAGTGTGCAAGTTTGACTTTCATTTTTCTGGCTGCCAGCAGCTCATACTCACCCTGCTAACTGCAAATGCTACACCGCTCTTTCATCTTTGCACACTATTCATCGATACATGTAAATATTCAGAATCAGAAATACCTCATCCCTGTATCAATGGTGTATGAGACAAAATACAGCTCTGCTGTATTGCCTCACAGTACCCCTTGGCATTAAGTCCTTCAGCACCTGACCTTAAACACTTGAAATGAACAAATAATTTGAGGCATGTCAAAGCTGGACATGTACAGGTAAATAGCTGATTCTTTTCTTTTTGTTTAATTTGCAGTCGTTTGCTGATCATAACCACACTGTAAAGCTGTCACAAACATGTGGCTTCTACAGTGAGGGGGCACCAGCCTGCTGTGGTGGAAGGGAAGGACGGAGACATTTTAAAAGGTCAGTAATAGACCAGGTTTTACACTTTAACTTCAATTACCCACACAGAGGCGAGGCACAAGGTTTATCTGGCTTGGCATCACCTCGCTGTGCTTCCCCATGGCAGTGCTGCCCTTGGGCAAGCCCTTGCCACGGTCACAGGACTGGGCTGAGCACTGCTGCAGCTCAGCACCTGGCAGCCCAGATAGACACACAGCCTTTCCTCACGAGCCCCAGTGCTGCTCGGTGCAGGGCATCCCTCTGCAGACAGTGCCAGTGTTAAACCTCGCCTGCTAAATCAGAGCCAGATCCCCCAACTGATTCAGCAGCAATAACCCCACAGGGGTGAGTAGATTTACCAGCTATCCAGCTTCTCTCATGATTGATCTCTGAATGGTTGATGTTTGATGTGCTCTTGCTCCCTTTCAACTGTAAGGCCATTTGCATTTGTGCTGTCGTCTGCCCATACTCTCCTCTCTTGGCAATGGACTGGGGCTTCTCTTTGCAGCCCACTGCCATTTTCTGGTTTGCATATCTGCAGTAATTCCTACCCTCACCTCATTAAGAGGTTAAGATAGAAAAAGGGAGATTGTGAGACTACACTAGGAACTGAACTGAAGATAGAAAAAAGGGAAAACTACTTAGAATTTTTTGTTTTCCACATTGGAGTCACCTAAGGCTTTTGTATGATATCAAGCATTGTGCAAAAGCCTTTAGCCAGTCCATCTGCTATTGCTCTTGTGTCTTTGCCATGCTATGAGGGTTTGGCCTGTCTGGCCCCACTGCAGGTGTGCTGGGAGCATCCCCAGTGAGGTCTGCCCTCCAGTAGCAAGATCTGGCCAGGACTATGTAACTGCACAAGGCTGTGTGATATCAAGTGTCTAGGGGAGGCTCCCAAGGAGCCTGGAAACCAGGCAATCCCAGGAAGTTCAGAAACTGTGAGGTGGTGTTGACCCCCAGAGAAGAGAGTGCATCTCTCCTGAAGACCCTGTTGGGTTGTATCTATGTACTCATAAGTGTTTTTTCATAAAACCTGAATTTCTAGGAAAGTTCTAAAAATATTAATTGTTCAGAAACGCTTACAATTGTAGAGCTTAGGCTAAAATCTACAAGTTTCTTATAAGTAACTGTGATCAAGGCATCTTCATCAGTTACTCACTGGAATAAGATGGTTACAACTGGATTACCTGCCGGAGGAATGGTTTCCCTAGGCTACATAAGCCAGTATGATCTCCTCTGGGAAGAGGCAGTGGGAGACACAGGGAGTACGGAGGAGCATTTGGCAGCTGATCTGCTTCCATCACGGAGAAGCTCAGGACCAGGTCTCCCACAGCCCAGACAGGGCGCTCTGGTCTACAGGAGGCTGCTGATGGTAGGTTGATCCCCGCTGGGCTGTGAGGTAGGTGAGAGTCTTGTTCAGGCTGTTTCTGAGTGAGGAGGGCTGCCACTGAACTGATTAGCAAGTGGTTTTCTGCTGACTGCTCTGCTAGCCAACAGTCCTCATTCATGGTAACATCAGTACAATGGCAGTCTCTTGCTTACACTAGCCTTGTGAAAATAGGCCAGGGAAAAGCCCTGTGACACAAGTGCAGAGTCCAGGAGTGGAAAAAGGAATTGCTCCTTAACCATGCTTCTTGGTCTCTCTTTGGTATCACTGAGCGTTCCCCTTGAATGAGCTATCTAGTCTCCTAAATCCTGTCCACTTGAGGCTTGGAGGGGATAAAAGGGGGTAAAAGGACCAAACTAATCTAAGATCCATGAGAAACACTGCAAAGTATGGTGGCAGAGTTGCTCTGCTCCAGAAATGGCTCCAGCAGGTATGCAGCAAAGGTCTGTGTGGCAGCTTCAGTGGTGGCAACTGCAGAAAGAACAGCAGGCAGTGGGGTACACACACACATCTTCTCAGAGCAAACTCCATTTAGATGTCTGTAGACTATAAGCCATCTTCCTCTATATCAAAGAAAGGCAGTGCCACAGTTTTCCATGAAAAGTGGGTTTCTGTACACAGGTGTTTGTGTTTTATAGCAGCAGTACAAGAAACTCAGATTCCTGAAGCATACCCACAGATACAGAAGTTGTCCGAAATACATAACTGTTTGTAAGACAACATCATGCATAGACTTGATGACTTTCCATCTCCAGATGGACATTACTTATATGGCCACTCATTAAAAGTAAACCATATGGCCAAATCTCTTTTTTTTGTTGTTGTTGTGTATTTCTCTCATATGTCAGTATCTGGAATACATTTGGAGTACTTGACTGGAATAGGAGCAGAATTTGGTCCTTTCCACCTTAGAAGCTTTTTACCAGGCAGTGAGTTCTATCAGGTTGCAGAGAGGCAGATTCTGTGCATTTGCTTGCACTGGGTCTCTTTTTGCAATTTCACTATGCACTTTCCAGACAGTGCCATTAGAGCATGTAAAATTTAATTTCCATCTCATCAGTGTCAGAAGCCGATCAAAGATTGTCCACAAAAAACCCCTATTGTGCTACTGGCTGCATCCAGAACATATGGGCATAGCATTAGTCACTAGAGCCTCCACAGCTCCTCCAGCGATTATCATCAAGCAGAGGCATGTCATAGGCTTTAAAGGAAGACATAAATTTCCCAATATGTCTCCTAATAGTAAACACCTCTAATTCTAGTACAGCAGCAGAAGTCAGAAATTGAGCCCTATTTAAATCCATAATGTAAAGAGTTGACCTCATTGTCACCTAAACCTCAGTGCCCGGGGCGTGTGTGTTATAAGCTGCTTGCTTGCACTTTGTCTGGGGGCAGCCCTCCAGTGCGAGCAAACACGGCTGCTGCCTAGGGCAGCGAGGCTGATAGGGTGGCAAGAAACAGCAAGGATGGGATTTTTCCTCTTCTAATACCAGCTTCTTATTTCTGCCTTAACATACTGAGGAATGACACATTCCTTACACTCCTCACACCAACGGGTATTTTCTGTTGGCTAAACAACATAAAGTATGTCATTTTACTTAACCATCTCTGTAATCTCAGATAATGAAGCCACCAGGCACGTATTAAAATTAGTGTCGCTGACCCGAGTAGACGTTTGGGTCCTGGGTAGACTTGTCCCCTGGCTTTGTTCTGCAATGGGAAAAATGTTGATTAAAGTGCACGAAAGCAGTTTACCAGAGAAGGCTGGAGCCTTTACAACACACTCAAATTGTATTTGCTTTCTGATGAAAGCTCCTGCTATCCTTCTCAGGGCCCTGGGGGGATCTTGACCATCGGGGGTTTGTTCTAAGCTGTTCTCTCGTCTTAGCTACTATAAGGGATGAAACTCGGTGAAGGAACATTGGTGTCTGCCTGTGTGGAGCACAGACTGGGAAGGCCCACTGGAGCTCTGGAAATGCATGAGCCCCCAGTCAGCAGGTAGGCAGCAGCCTGAGGGTTCCCTCAGACTCTGTGTTCAGTCTAACACTTGTTAGCAGCAGAGGTTTGTTTTGTGTTATTTCATCTTCTTCTGTTGCAACTGACCTTGTAATTAGGATGGCCCAAAGCAAAGTCCAAGTTTCCAGAGCCCTCAGGAATTTGCAGGGTACAGGGGCACCCTCTCAAAGTAGCCACTGATCACTGAGAATAATATGCAGAGGAATTTGTATGTCTCATCAACTCTGAGAGAGCTGCAGAGATATGAACAAGAAACCTTGCTGATTGATATATTGCTTGCTCAAAAATCATTTGTGAGTAGAGCGCACAGAGACGTGCAGCCTTTTTTACCTCCTTGTTGTTTTCATGTAGATATGTATCAAAAGTGATGTCTTCTCCTGCTGTATTTGGTGTACTGGCTTTCTTCAGGAAACTCACTTTGACTGGATTTCTTTTCTATGGACCCCCACAAATCCCATAGTCTATCATTTTGCTACTGTTTATTATTAATAACCATATGTATAGTAGATAAATATATGGTTGTTTCTTGGCTCCCATGAGTGCAGAGAGGAATAAATATATCATTTCCACTCTGACTCTGTTTACGTGCTGATGAAGTTGAAAGTTTCCATCCTTATGTTTTATACCTTCTGTGATACAGACTTGCTTTGAATTATGTTCTCTTTCTTTACTCCTTCAGATGATCTTTCATTAGCTGCTGTGGTCCCCAATCTATCTGTTCACACAACAGAAGAAAATGATACAGAAACCTTCTCTTCTGACATTTCCATCAGGAAGAAGCTTTGCTGTGTGTCCAACCCTTTGCTATCTTCCCGCTTGTCTTTGGGATTGCTCCAAAGAGCAAATAAGGAGCCATTCCCAGAAGCATGAGCTCTCTTTGTGGAAAGTCACTCTACAAGCTAAAGGTGGATTTTGAAGCAGGGCAGACCGTAATCATTTTACATAAAAACGAGCTTTTAAAAAAACATTGCTATGTTGAGTTAAAAACAAGGCTCTTGTCTGGGAAGTACTTGGCAAAGTATGTCCTTAGGAAAAAGATCTGTTCATTTGCTTTATGAACAAAGATTGTGTGTTATAGAAACTGATCACACCATCTTATCTCCTGTGATTTTTTGTTTTCCACTAGTGATTCGCAGATTTCTTAGATCTTGCATGTTAATGTAAGAGACATGTACATGACATGTTAAGTATATTTTCTCCTAGAGAATTATGATAGAAATAGGAGTATTAGAATAAAAAATTTCCTTCCATTTATTTTCAGGAGGCTGTGGTTTAGCAAAGTGAGACCAAAAGTTGAGGACATCACGCACTGGGAGTCTTGCTCTTTGAAAGCAAATACCCTCTTCCAAAGGAGAGGTTTGCTTGTTTCCATGCAATGGAGCATCTAAAGCCAGTAGGACCAAGTGAAGCAGGTAATGAATGTACATTTTGGTGTTTATCTCATTTGAAGTAGTAATTGCACTGACCAACACTTGCTAAGAAGCTGCTGTTTGCAAGGCAAATATTTTGTATCAAGTCATTACTGGGTTTGTTACAAGCTGTGGACACATAACAAAAAATTACTACAGTAGTACCTTGATGATAGTCCCTACACTGATCAACTGCAAATGATCTGATTAACAGTCAGCTGCTGATTCCCAGTTTAATTAATCCTGATGGGCTATTGATGCGCTGCAACTGTTTGTCCTAATAATGAGTTTTGAAATTAGACTGCGACAAGCCACTTAGACAGCTGCCAAGGAAAATAATCATTTAGGAAGGCGAGCAATGGAGACGACAGAGAAGGAATGGCTGCTATTTGACAGAAAATTCACATGGCTGTGTCACATGTGTTTTATTTTAACATTTGGAGCACATTAACTGTACCAGCAGTAAGTGGTGACTGCAAGACACATAACTTGCTTTACAATTAAGAATGCTACTTCTCATCAGTACGCAAAAGCTAAACATGAAACATGAAGTGTGTTAATAGCAGAATATATGTAGCTACAGACCATTGAACAATTTAGGTCAGTCCTTTGCAATGTTTAATTAGACTAATATATCTGTTTGCAATTAATAACAGATGTGACAAGTTAATGTGTCCGTGTACTGACAAATTAACCTTTGCCCGTCAGCTGCTCGGATCTGTGAGAAAAGTGCCATGTTTTGCCTCTGTTCAACTGAACCTAAATCAAATTGCAGGATAATTATAAACATAAATGTTAATAGAATGTGTTTTCCATGGGAAGTAGAAACCAAAGGCGAGTATTTCTCAGCCAGGTCGTTGTACTGTACTTTGCCACGTGACAAAACCTGCAAATTATTTTTTTCCATTTGTCTCAGCACAATTAATGTTTGGTTTGACAGATGCTAGTTCGATAGTCCTCCGTGGCCAATGGACCTGGGACATACCAGAGCCTCTAAATTAATAGCCAGGGTAAGAATGCTTCCATAGCCATTCAGTCTGTGGCTTTATTTGCGGTCTGCAAGCAAATGTGCCCTCAATTTGTGACAAGCCTTGCCACTGAAGTGACGTGGCAGACGTGTCTGTCAGGACTCGGGCTGAGGCCATCAGCATATTCCAGATAAGTAATGGGAGCATCTTTCACCCCCTGGGCTGGTGGTCTGTTTGCATTTCCAATATAACCTCTCTCTGTCACCCTCTTTCACTCTTTCTTGCTCCACCTCACCCTTATGTATGTAAAACATATATTTAAAAAAACATATGTAAGCACCTTATATATATCATATATAAATATTTTAGGCGTCTTTCCCTGCTTTGCATTAGGCTCTGTTAATAAAGCCTTGTTATTGATGGGATTTATTGAGCTTGCCTAAATATAATTGTGTATATATGTATACATTCACACATGTACACACATAAATGTGCGTGTACATATGTATACATGTGTATGTCCATGTACACACACACACATGTCCATTATTTATAGTAAAGGTACTTGCACATTATATGACAATATAAAATTTCAAATACTATTAAATGCTTGGGTTTTTTTTTTCTTCTAGATTTGACCTAAACAACATCAGTTTTACATTTAAGATTTCAAGAGTGATTGGCATGTCTGGATGCTCCGTGTCTGTATGCTTACCACTTCTGCAAAATCAGCCCTTTTGGGCACATCGATGTTGGCATGTTGGCTTCCTCTAAGTGCTCTCTGTTAATGGCTGTCAAAGACTAGTTACTGACTTACATAGGTCCAGCATTGCCACTCTTGAAAGTCTTGCTCTGCATTTTTATATGCTTGTTTATGTCGAGTAGGAATATATTAATAGGTGACATCGCTGGATGTTGGCTTCATGCTGAGATGGCATGAAACCTGTTGTGTTATTCAATATGGCGTGTTCTGAGGAGCAATCAAGCCTGGAGCTACTACTGTGACCCAAGAGACAAGGGTCTCCAGCGCTGGTCGGTTTGGAAAAACTCTCAGTACATACTATTAATAGGTGCTTTTCACTAAGATCTGAAGTTTTGGTCCCAGGATCACTCCATCTTTGGATTATATTTATAGCATCACATCTGAGATTGAGTAGTATCAAATTATCAACAACCTCAAGCTAGCATCACGATTTGAGGAAAAACTCATGGAAATAGAGCAACATTAAACCTCAAAGGAACTATTACTTACACGTGCTACTGCTCTTAGACACCTGCTTTTTGCTGCTTGAAAATATATGTTCTGAATACATGTATATTGCTTACCCAAATAAGTGTCAAGAGGTAAAGTATCTTTATCTTTCAGCCATAAAACCATAGTATCCACTCGTTTTCCCTCCTAAAGGTCAGACACTTACAGCCTGCACGTACTGCCCCCAAAATGAATGCCACATTGTCATCAGCATTCATCACCACAGCCACAGAATAAAAGAGAACCCAGACAGCCACATGAGAAAGAGGAGATAAAAAGAAAGCAGAAAGCAGAAAATAAAATGCCTAAAGTCCATGCTGCAGACTTTTGCCCTCCATCACTAATCGATCATTCTCCTAGTGTTCGTTCTCTTGGCCAAGCGACGGGTGTGTAGAACAGGCTGTGATGAGACCGACAGCCGCCCGAATGCATGGCCCAGCCCTGGCCTGAGCAGGCAGGAGCAGCAGTAGGAGGTCGTGTAGCTCTTCCACCTGAACAGCAAGCGTTGCTCCTGCAGCACAGAAGACTCCTCCTCCTTAGCTTTGGCAAACCTTAAAAGAGACCCTTCCCCCACTTTCACTCACTGGAAATTTTGCTTCATGGCAAAAGGTTTCTCTGCAAAAGCTGTCCTTTCCAAGAGAGTGGAGACAGAGAGCAGCAGCAACCATAAGGATGTTCCACATCTGGTGGCATCTCCCCCTGCTCTCCAATGGGCTCTGTCAAACACTCATTACTGATGGGATTTTATGGAGAGTGGACCTTAGCTGGGTTGACCACTCACCAAGTTCATCAGTGTTAACAGCAACAAATCACAGGCCATTCTTACCTCTTAAGGCCAAATATTCTCTCTCATAACCCCTATTTTACAGCTTTGGGGGTTTTTTTAAAGTGAAATTACCACATTGCTTAAAACTGGGTATTTATGAGTTCTACCTGGGAATGATTTTTTTTTCTTTTGATCTGGTAGACGTGTTCATCTTTAGAATTAAAAATAAATTAGAAAGGTATGTAATCTGAACCAACCAACAGCGTGGAAAAGAAGAGCACAGCTTGTTTTGACACATAAACGGTCCTGGAAGAAGAGAACAATCTCAATCTTTTCCTTGAAACCCTGATGTGAGTATAGTAGAAGTGGGAGTAGAAGGAAGAGACTCCACGTGCCAACAATCCCAGCGTTACAACTGTTTGCAGCAGAAAGGAGCAAGCCGTGCAACAGAAAATGCCACCCTAATGTTCCACATCAGAAGAACTAATGGTTCTCAAGAAGAGTGTGGGCAGCAGGTCAAGGAAGGTTCTGCTCCCCTTCTACTCTACCCTGGTGAGGCCTCATCTGGAGTCCTGTGTCCAGTTCTGGGCTCCTCAGCTCAAGAGGGACAGAGAACTGCTGGAGAGAGTCCAGCACAGGGAAACAAAGATGATCAGGGGACTGGAGCATCTTTCACATGAGGAAAGGCTGCAGGACCTGGGGCTGTTTAGTCTGGAGAAGAGGAGACTGAGGGGGGATCAGGAGGTTAGGACATACCCTTTTTCTATTGCAGCTAACAACAGGACAAGAGGTGATGGGATGAAGCTGGAACACAAAAAGTTCCATTTAAACATAAGAAAAAGCTATTTTACTGTTCAGGTGAGGGAGCCCTGGCACAGGCTGCCCAGAGGGGTTGTGGAGTCTCCTTCCTTGGAGGTCTTCAGTACCCTCCTGGACATGTTCCTATGTGACCTAATCTAGGTGGACCTGCTTCTGCAGGGGGATTGAACTTGATGATCTCTAAAAGTCCCTTCCAACCCCTACCATTCTGTGATTCTATGATTCTATGAAAACAGTAAAGGCACAGGCTGTATGTATGCTTATAAAAGAGATATGCCTTTGTCCAAGCATCAGCTCAAGTTTCAAGCTCTTCTCCTGCTTTTAAGCAAAAGGTTTAGTCATTGTTCTGTGTGTTTGGTGCCAGGACAGTGTGGTGCGTGTCAGGCATGTGTTTCTCTTCACAGAACAGCACAGGGGAAGACTCAGATGCTCTAAGTGCCCAGAGCATCATCTACAGCAGGCCTGTGCCAGCTCCGCTATGGACCAGTCTTTTCACAAGGTTTGTTTTTAATAATTGTACATCTGCCCATGTTTTTGAAGAGGAGGGAATAGATTTTGAGATGACTCCTGCCCCCTTTTTACACTGTTTATCCTTGGGAGCGTGGCAGACAGGTAGCTGCTGGCACTCAAGGGAAAAAAAGAAGTGTAATGGATTGGAAAAGCGTATACTTTACTTTGAAAAGTTCATCCACATGTTTCTGAGTAGGTTGTGGGGTTTTATTTAAAAGAAAAGAAATCTATAAATGCTACATCACTTTTTCATGAATATGGCCTTTAGCTAGGCTGAACTTCCAAAAATGGGTTTGAACTACTACAATACTCTCTTCTGACAGCTCTTGGCATAAGGAAGCCCATGTTTGTGTGCTTCCAGGAAACCACTGTGACAGCTGTATATGAACCTAAATAGCAGGAGATATAGAACCAATAATTTCTAAATGATGTATGAGACTTTGCAGTGGATTTATCCCTCTCATCTCAGCTCTGAAAAGCTCCTCAGCAACAAGTGAGGCGGTTTACTGCCTTGCATGTGGCTGCTGAGCTGAAGGATGTACCTTTGTCTGTTTCTGCTTGGAGCCAATATAGAGCTTTGGAAAGCTGAGCAGTTTAAAACCAAAGGCAGTTCCTAGCCTTTGGATTGTCACATTCCTGCTGCAGCAAATCTCACTGCAGTGGTCCCAAAGGTTGATGTTGTGTGCAGGATCCCAGTATGTTGCCCAGTGCACACGCTAAACACTGAATACAGTCTTCTGAAGGGACTTTTTGTTTAGATAGCAAAAAAAATTAATGAAAATATATTTGACATATAAGCAGGTATAAGGTAAAGGGTGACATTAACTCTTTGACCACTATTCTTGCTGTTTTACTTAAAAATGTGAAGCTTTGTAGTGTTTCCTCTTGCAGATCTCAACTTTTGCATCTGATATCGTGAGAGCTATTTCATTTCTCCATAGAGCTACAATAAAAGGATAAGAATATGAGGGGCCTAATAAATTTCAGAGATTTTTGTTTCAAGCTATTAAAGCTGAAATACATTACTTCCTTCCAAGGCTTTCAGAAAATAAGCAGATGAAAGCTCCAGACTTTCTGTTGTTCTTCCACTTGTACAAATAACATATAATAACACCTGCATTTGAAAACGTGGGTATTTTGCCCTTCATATCCCAAAACAGGATAAATTGATGTGGTTTAGATCAGCTATTAAAAATTCCTCTGTACCTTTGCCTCTATTTACAGCAAAGCAATATGGTTCTGGTAGCCTGGTATTCTGGATACATGGTGTTACTGCATAACCTATCACCATATGAAATTAGATTCTCTATCAAAAACAAAAGTTTTAGCAGAATGAAATTATGATTCTGCGAGCAGGTCTGCTGCTCTGGCATCAACATTGATGCAAAATTGATGAAACTTCCAAGTGAAATTGCATTGTTTGATCTTCACAGTCCTGGAATAACATAGCCTAAAGCTACAGTTTCTGTAAACTTACTTTGCACAAACGACTTAGCCAGTACTGATGTATTGACATAGTGTGCCCATGAATGACATTAGGGCTACTTAGAAAAGAGACAAAATAACAGCAAAAGAATGCAGCAATTGGTTCTGAAATTACCTTTTTCCAGTGAACCTCTCTGAAAAATTACCTTTTTCTGCTGAGTCTCACTCAAAAATTACCTTTTCCAACTGAAGCTCTCTCAAAGTGCCTTGATGTTAAGCAATATAGTTTTTAGTTGAAAATGTCACAAGGCCATGAAAAGAAATTGATGGAAAATTTCAGGGTTCCTGGTTGATATTTGAAGCAGCCTGTGGATTTTTGTTCTTTAACACAGATCTTCTCTGCTGTGCTACCACTTTGATTTCTGTATTGCCAAAAACAGCATGTTTCTAGGCTTAATGGCTTCACCGAGAGGAATGTGAAGGTGATTTAGTTATTGCTGTGGAGGTGATGTTAGCAGTAAGAAATTGGTAAACAGATGTCTTCTGAGTCTTTTCCAGTCATATAGAAGGGTGTTTTGTTTTTAATCATGAAATGAAATAGATTATCTCTCTAAATATCTTCCTTTTTAAGGTACATATAAATACAATAGTGCTCTGATTATCTGAACTGCTTGGCTGGAGGTGTTCAGATGTTTGTCTACCTATGTGACTGAGAAAGAATTGCGATCCAGAGCTTGTTGAAATCAATGGAAGGGCTCCCCCCATCTCTGTGGGCTTTAGCTTAGACCTGTAACTGGAAGTTAAGAGACCAGGTGACTATCAGCAGGAATTTAGGGGGGAGGATTGCACAGGCAGGGATCAGACCAAAGCCTTAGGCTGTTTGTGCAGGTGAATCTAACACCTGTACACAGCCTCAATGAATAGTGGCAGGCAAAGAGACAGTGTATTAGCAAGACTGGGAGCCAGGAGACTCCAGGACTAAAGGTATGGGCACCTGAATATGATACCATGAGGCAAATAGGGGATAATTTTACAGTATGTTGTCAATAATTGCATGTGTGTAAGCTCTTATTGTGGTAAATGCAAGACTTTCTTGGTCTGAGGGGTGAGGTACTTTGCATTTGCTGGGAGTAAGAATGTGGATGCAGGCAATTACTACGGAAGAGATGACTGCCTGTAAGCTCCCACCTTTGTCATGATGTGGTCATCACCACATCAGGGAGAATCTATCTCACTTGCAACCAGGCACTTGGTCTAAACTAGCAACTGAGGTTCCCTCAACAGTCATTGGAGACAGAGAGGGCCCTCCAGGTTCCTTCCCCCTCCCGGTGGAGCTTTCACCACTTCTGATGACCCGTCTTTAGGACATCCTGGGCGCTCCAGCTGCCTGCAGCCAAGATAACATTCTACATCACACACACAATGCCGTCTCAGAGGTGGCACTTATTCCTTTGTGCAATACCCTACTGTGTGGTTAACCTGTAGCCTACCTGGAACATATAGCAAGGAGCCTGCTGTGCACTGTCCTTTTCTGAAGAGGGCCATGGCTGGATCCTGGAGGAAATGCCTTCAGGCATATGTCTCTTCCTACTGACAGTGGAGAGACATCAATGACTAAATGGGGCAGTTCCTTCACAAAGATGTGCAAAAAGAGGGCTGGTTGCATGGATACTCTGGGCTGATACAAATGAGCTGTTGATATGAGATTAACTTTGTCTCTGAAATGTAGTGCAGGATCAACAGTTTATGGAGAGAGCAAACAAAGAGCTGCACAATAGGAAGGGAGAAATGCAGTCTTAGACTTTGTAATTCCCACAAGGGCAGTGGCTCCAGCTGGAATTCATAGGGGGAAAGTTGTACACAAACCATGATGTTAAACATGAGTTGTTTGAAATGGATAAATGGTAAATAGATCAATGAATTAAACACAAATTTATTAGAGACAATATTAAGAAGAGCACTTACAAATCCATTTTGGTTGTGTGTTGTGCTGCACAGGAAACAATGCACTTGAGAGGATACTTGAGCACCAGTTATTATTGGTCGATGAACACTGCAAATTCAGCTTTGAAATGTATATTTCATATATTGAGCAGATTTAGGCAGATAACAGCCTACAGGAGGAAAAAAAAACCCACTGCCCATAGAAACGTGTGTCTTCTTACCTAAGATTTTGACGCATTGTAAAATATATTCATTGCAAATTACAGCAATTCAAACTGATGCCTCATAGTTCCTGAATTCAGAGCAAGCACAGGATTAGACAGAACCCGTTAGATTGTGATTTTTTTTTGCTTCCCTGAGAAAAATCTATGCAATTCCTTCATTGATGTCATGTACATTGACTTAAATCATTGGTCAATACTGTCTGCCTGTGGCTCTGACATTGTTTCCGGGATTGTAACTACAGCTGGCTGGAAACAGATGGTTGCATGTTGTGAAAGTGTTTGAGGTTTCAGAATTTGCTTTCAGTATCTATTAGTGGAGAGAAATGAACCCTTCTATATTATCACATTAACTGAAATGTAATGAAACTGATGCAATGCCCATAGCACATCTTGGGGTGTATGTATGTGCCTTGGTAGGTGTGGAGGGGAGCTGTGCTGTGGTCCAGCACAGGTCTGAATATAGAGTATGCTGTCTTGAGCACTGCATAGCTTTTGCTGCATAATTTTTGCATAGCTTTGGAATTGGTGGTTGCCTTTACCAGTTCTCAATCAGCTCATGGAAGGCTCAGGATGCTTTTAAAGCAGGGGCAGGAGGAAGGGTGCAAGTATAAGCATGTATACTTAGAGTATGACAGTAATATACAGTATGCCTATGCAGTTACATTTGAAGTAGGATCAAAATGTGGTGGTGGATGCTAATTATATTTTTTCAAATATTGCTTTCTTGTGCCAGTCCAAAACTGTCTGAGGGCACTTTGCCATCATTGATGCAGAGAAAAGGGATACCCCTTTCCACATGTGGCTCAGCCAAGGAGTACTGTGAAGATCAGCAGTCAGCAGTAAGGGGCCTTGAGTGTGATGCAGGGACCTGTGCAGCAGTCAGTGCTCTATAGAGGCAGGGGCACTGATATCCATGGAGCTGACAGCAGAAAGTTCCTATGATGGGTGTGTGTGGAGCCGCTTGTGCCTGGTAACAGGAGGAGGTGGCTGCAGTGCTGCTCTCATAAACAGTTCCCAGAATTTCCTCCGGCTTTGTTTTGACCCACCTCCAGCCTGTCTGGGCCAATCTGGTGCTTCTGCCATCACTACTTAAGAATGGAAATTTGTAGTGCATAGGAAGAGATGGAAGAGTAGAGAAAGATGGAGATGACCATGGGGACCCTACAGTCAGAGAAGGAGAAAGGAACTCCAGACCAGAGGCCTCCCTGCAGCCCATGGTGAGAATGCTGGCTCTGCAACCCATGAAGGGCAATGGCAGAGCTAATGGTTGCCAGCAGCTCTGGAAAGACCCTATGCCAGAGGAGGTGAGTGTATTGGACCCTGTGTCAGATGAGGTGTTTTGGACCCCCAACCCAGAAGAAACAGAGAAGAGCTGAAGCCCTTGGGATGAGACCACATCAGAGTACTCCATGCAGGACTGCCAGGTGTGTGAGAGAGCAGGAAGGACCAGTGAAGTGTCCACCTGCCCTGAGGCAAGACAAGCGACTGGAGCCATCAGGAAAGGACTGACTGAAACCCCCATTCCCTGCCATCCTGAACTGTTTCTGGGGGTAAGCAGGTAAGGACACCGGGATGAGGGCTCTGAGCCTGGGAAGAGGAGGAAGGGGATGTTAAAAGGGCTGGTTGCACTTTTCATCATCACTCTATTGTTTTCAGTTGGATATTTGTTATGTTTTTGGTTGGTGGTAGATTGAATTAAGTTTTGTTTTCTTCCCCAAGTTGAGGAACACAAAAAGTTCCACTTAAACATAAGAAAAAACTGTTTCACTGTTGAGGTGAGGGAGCCCTGGCACAGGCTGCCCAGAGGGGTTGTGGAGGCTCCTTCCTTGGGGGTCTTCAAGATCCTCCTGGACATGTTCCTATGCGACCTGATCTAGGTGAACCTGCTTGTGCAGGGTGGGTTGGACTAGATGATCTCTAAAGGTCCCTTCCAACCCCTACCACACTATGATTCTATGAATCTTGCCTGTTCTCCCCAGGATTGTAAGTGGTGAGTGAGCCTTCCCTGTCTTAGGGAGTTCCAAGGCCCTTAGTACTTAGGGCTGATCGTGGTCCTTTGTTTCTGGATGGGCCTAAACCACAACAGTTCCCCAGGAATACCGTGGATGACAGCCTTAATGCAGGATTAATGCCTTTTCTGTAGATCTGAGTCTGGGAAGCCACCTTATGTATTTTTCAAGCCCTTCCTCCTAGGAAGAGAAGTGTCCCTGTCAGAAACAACATCATGTGGTTTCTTCAGTAGTCCGCTCCCACGAGAACGTGGCCTGATACCACACAGAGGTGTGGCTTTTCATGGAGCAAAAGGACTATTTCTGTGGTTCTATGAAAAATCACTTAAAATAGTCTGTTAATTGGGAGACAGGCCAGCTCTTTTAGCAATACTTATCGTGGTGCACTTTGATATCTTCACATGGAGAGAGCACATTTTAACACTCAGTTTCATTTCATGCCGAAGCTAATATAACCTTTGGCATTTTCCTCATTAGTACCTCAGTAACCTGCTAATGGACACGTCACAGGACACATGGCTGAAATTATACAAAAATCAACGGCAGGAGTATAATCCTGTCTGAAATCCATTCCAAGAAGCAGGAGCTCTTTGGGGGAACTACATTTTTGAGGACAGTTGAATGCTGTTGGATCGGTTTACTGCTATTTTATAAAACTGGGCTGAGACTCAACACCTTGCACATCTAAACCTCAGAGTGACTCGGAGTTTAAGGTACACAAGGAGAGCTAGCGCAGTGGATGTCACCCTTGCAGAACAGACTAGGTAAATACACCACCATTTGAAATTTCTATAAGGTTATGGGGGTAGAAAAGCTATCATGTCTCCTGCCCATAAAGAGCCCTGTAAAATAACTACCCTCAAAACAAATCCTCCTAAAGAAAATGCTCAGGTTAAAGTCCAAATCACCTAATGACCTTCGTTTTTATATTGTACATATGTTTAATGTTCTTTCAGATGCTCCTGATATTATTTTCCACCTAAGGTGGTCCTCAACAACATGCCACACACCTCCATTCTCAGTCATTTCAGAGGCTCTATCAGTGCCTGGGCAGACGAGTCACCCAGTAGCACTTTTGGTACCTCTCCTGCAGACTCAAGCTCCGGCTCCATGTGAGGAGATGGAGAGCAGTGACAGAGGTGTCCAGCTTGGCAGGTGCTGGGGCTCGACTCTCCCATGCACTGATCCTCCCTCTCCTGAGCAAGCACCAGCCCCCACACCAGCCTGGGGGCCTCATCCTGCCGCACCACAAGCCTTAATTTCATTTGGGAACCCTTGGTGCTATTGGGGAGCCCCTCAGTGCTATTTGGGAGCCCACCACTAGATGTCCCGGGGATTAACCCAGAGGGAAGGATCTTGGTCAGCACTAACAGCCTCAGGGCCTGCAGTTTGGTAATGCTGGGCATTACCAAAAGCGGGGTTAAGGCAGCTGCACCCCGATGGTGAGGACTCACCTGCACAGCTGCAGTGCAGCCATCATGCCTGTGACACTACTGTTTATTTTGCAAAGAAATGAAGATTATAATAGAAACAGGCAAATTTAAAGCTTGTGTTTTAAGGCATGCTGCATTGCACAGCTGTAGGCAGAGCACTGCTGCTGTAAAGACCAGGCTTTTGTGAGTGTTTTATCCACCTCTGGAGTCACACACAGAACTACCCAGCCCTGGGATCAAGCCTTTTCTTTTCTTCTTTTCTCTCTTTCTCTTCTCTTCTCTCTCTCTCTTCTCTTCTCTTCTCTTCTCTTTCTCTTCTCTCTTCTCTTCTCTTCTACTTCTCTTCTCTTCTCTTCTCTTCTCTTCTCTTCTCTTCTCTTCTCTTCTCTTCTCTTCTCTTCTCTTCTCTTCTCTCTCTCCCTCCCCTCCCCTCCCCTCCCCTCCCCTCCCCTCCCCTCCCCTCCCCTCCCCTCCCCTCCCCTCCCCTCCCCTTCCCTTCCCTTTCCTTTTCCTTTTCCTTTTTTCCTTTCCTTTCCTTTCCTTTCCTTTCCTTTCCTTTCCTTTCTTTCTTTCCTTTCCTTTCCTTTCCTTTCCTTTCCTTTCCTTTCCTTTCCTTTCCTTTCCTTTCCTTTCCTTTCCTTTCCTTTCCTTTCCTTTCCTTTCCTTCTTTAACAGAAGCAGGTGTCACATTTTTCTTTTATGAGGGACATAAAGCTCTCTGTGGTAATTTCTAGGAGGCTGAAGACCAATTCAAGATAGCTTGGTTGTGGGTTTTTTATAGTCTATGGATGTCCTGAGTTACTGAATGGGGCAGCCCAATAGTTCAGAAACTGAGAGGCTCAGAAATCCTGCTTCACAGAGATGTCCTTTAACAATAAACACAGGAATTTTTAAAAATGCTGGGGCTAGGAAAGGTAGAGGAAGCATTGATCAACTTTTTCTAAAAATCATTTAAACTATAGAAATATGTAAATAAATAAATTATAAATATAAAATAATATAGATACTATACTATAGAGATAACTATATTGAATATATAGAAATATATGCTGCACTTCTTTCCAGTGACTCTGAAGGAAAGTCCCAGAGAAAGAGACATAGCCACCAGCAAGACTATTTCACAAAAATACAGAATGAAGTGGAGAGACAAGCAAGTTTATGTTACTGTGATGGGTTTGTGTGTGGAGCTGCTTGTGCCTGGTAACATGGGGAGGTGGCTGCAGTGCTGCCCTCATAAACAGTTCCCAGAATTTCCTCCAGCTTTGTTTTGACCCACCTCCAGCCTGTCTGGGCCAATCTGATGCTTCTGCCACCACTACTTAGAAAGGAAATTTGTAGTGCATAGGAAGAGATGGAAGAGTAGGGAAAGATGGAGATGGCCACGTGGACCCTGCAAGTCAGAGAAGGAGAAAGGGAGAAGGAATGTCAGACCAGAGGCCTCCCTGCAGCCCATGGTGAGAATGCAGGCTATTCCTCTGCAACCCATGAAGGGCAATGGCAGAGCTAATGGTTGCCAGCAGCTCTGGAAAGACCCTATGCCAGAGGAGGTGAGTGTATTGGACCCTGTGCCAGATGGAGTATTTTGGAACTCCCAACCTGGAGGAAATGGAGAAGAGCTGAAGCCCTTGGGGTGAAGGTACATCAGAGTACTCCATGCAGGACTGCCCGGTGGGTGAGGGAGCAGGAAGGACCAGTGAGGTGTCCACCTGCCCTGAGGCAAGACAAGCGGCTGGAGCCATCAGGAAAGGACTGACTGAAACCCCCATTCACCACTCAAGAGAGGAGGTAAGGACACTACGATCAGGGGAAGAGGGGAGAGGTGGGGGAAAGAGGTCTTAAAGGGTCTGGTTGCACTTCTCATCATTGCCATACTCTCTATTGTTTTCAGTTGGGTGTTTCTGTTTGTTATATTTTTGGTTGGTGGCAGATTAAATCAGGTTCTGTTTTCTTCCCCAAGTTGACTAGTCTTGCCTGTTTTGCCCAGGACCCTGAGTGGTGAGTGAGTTTTCCCTGTCCTTAGGGGATTCCAAAGGCCCTCAGTACTTTTGGCAGATTGTGGTCCTTTGTTCCTGGATGGACCTAAACCACAATAACTACACAAACACACACACTAGGCATGGAAAAAAAATCATAGAATCATAGAATGGTAGAATTGGAAGGGACCTTTAGAGATCATCTAGTCCAACCCCCTGCAGAAGAATAAGGGAGTACAGTCAGCTGAAGCCAATTGCCATAGACTTGTTTTATGTGCTGGAAAACCTCTGACAATACATAGCTGGGTGAAAAGGAATCAGATGTGATAGTAAAAAATGTGCAACTGGTATTTATGTCTTGCCCTTTAAGCAAAGAAAAAAAAGTAATATGAGTTATTGTACAATCATTTATATATTACAGGGAATATGAGACTCACTTGATTAAAAACTAGCTGAAAGAATAAACCTGTTTCAAAACCCCAGCAGATTAGTTTATATAAGGCCAGGGATTAAGGATATCTCCAATGTCATTTGCCTTTTTTTTTTGGTATACTGCATTATGACACCCTTTAATATTCCTGCACTAGCCATAGGCTGTGACATCCAGTAGCAAGGGCAAAAATGAGCAACTACAGGCTTTGCTTCCAACTTCTAAACTTACCTGATAAGTAGCTGAAAACATGGTTCTCCTGTGTGCCAGCCCTCAGGCTGCTGAGTGCTTGTAGGCAAATTGCCACCCAGCCCTTCACCTGGTGAAGCAGGGAAAAAACAGCAGCCATGAAGAACTGAAGGATTGATTATTGGGGCTTTGTTTGGTTTTTTAAGGGGAACTTCCTGTGATTATTGCAGTTAATTTGATTTAGCAATATCCCAAAGGAGACAAAAGTACAGTTTAAAACTACAGACCTTCAACACAGGAGGAGAGCTAAACCCTCACCTACAGAGCCAAACCCTGTGCCACCACAGAGCTGCACTGGGGGGGAAAGCAAAGGAAGGTCGAGTCATTTATGGTAGAAGAGGTCTGGCGATGATGTTGGCTGTTGTACTTCACTGCACTGTGTGAAAAACCTTCTTTATTTAACAAATTAATGTCCCTATTGTTGCTAACCAGAGATGTAAAGCAAGTGTGCCAGAGCTGGGCAGTTGGCTTTGCTAGGGCGGGCAAGTGGTGGTGTTTGCTGGTATCCTGCATGTCTGCAGGTGTCACATCAAGCAGATCAGGACCAACACTTTGGGAAAGCAGACTGCAAGGTACATGTGGAGAGGAATGCTGCCTTCTGCTGCTTTGCTGGGTTACCTGGAGAAAGAAAAGGTTGGATTTGAAAATGTCTCTGAGAAAATGAGAGAACCCAGAGGAGGGAACCTAAGGAGCATCCCAGGCTACAGCTGCTCATGAGGCAGAGCAGCACTGGCAAAGCACACCACAATCACAAGGTGAATTACTGCATTGGTATGGATGTATTGATAGCTGATGTCTTTTGAGTTAAATAACACAATAAACATGGATTTGTAATCTTAAACCCCCTCCTGCAGCGTTTAATGAATTTCTGGCTCAGGATGTACATAAATAATCAGGCAAGTCAAACAACAGGAATTACATTTTACAATGAAAAATAATTAAAGCTAAAACATAGACTAAGTCTCTGTTATACAAAGAAATGTAAATAACCTCTGCCAGAGAGTGCAAGAGTACACTTGCTCAGCTTTAATAGTCACACACTCTGACAAAAGGGAGGCTTATACAAATATTGTCTCATATTACAATGTAGAAAATATAAAGCTATATCAGGAGTAACCATAATTTCTGAAAGCTGATGGAAAATAAAATGAATTTGAGCTTTGCTTCAGGAATTAATTTTTTAATATAACTAATAATCCCAATTAAGTTCATTAGATAAAAAATAGAAATGGTTTATTAGAAAGACCTTATTTAAACAGGCAACGTGGAGCAGAGTTTTCTTCTAACTGGGATGTGCAGTCATAGTGAAACAACACTGAGTCACGTTTGATATTGCTCTTCTGAAGACTCAATAGGGGAAATTTTCTGTCTGAGGCTGGGTACTCTGTAATGCTGCCTTCTGTTGTTCATTGGGTTGGCTGGTTTCTTTTGTGAGCATACTGTTATTTCACATTCTTTTTTTCATTCCTCTGTTTAGAAAGAAAAAAAGCGAACAAGCAAAGCACAACCTTTGGTAGACTGCTCTGTGACACCCCATAATCTTTTGATACTGCCTTGATTTCTAATTGTGTTTTTCACATTTTTAGCAAAAGAAATATGAAAAAAAACCCCACCAGAAATGCAACCTATATTATTATACTTTAATGTGATGTTCTACTTTTCTGTTTGTAGTTCTTGAAGTTTTTGTCTTACTTCATTAAACATTTAATAAATCACTGCCAGTTTTGTGACAGATTTTAACCATAACAGAAACAGCAGGAGGTGTAAACTCAGTTCAGTTCGTATAGGCATATAATATCCGTGTCGACATCATCATGCCCTCGAGGCATATTGGCAAAACGGCCAATGGAAGCTAAGCTTTTTCCGACAAAGCTTCGAAAATAAAGTTTTCTTCTTTTATCTTACTACAAATCAATTGGAGCCCTTACAGCAAAATCCTATAAAATAACTTCAAACACCGCTTCTTAGTCTAAAAATTTGTATTATGGCTAAAACTCTTTGAAGTTTTATGACTGAAGTTTGGAGAAAAATGATTTAAGTGCTATCTGCTAGACATCAGAGTGTCAAAATTTCTCTCAGTTTTCTTGACACATAAACTGCTACCTACTGTATGTTTTTTAGGGTTTTTTTTTTCCCTTTCTTTCAACCACCTAGCCCAGCTTGCTTGATAAAAGTTTCTTAACTGCAGTTTATCCCATTGAATTAATACCCTTTCAAGCTTTGGCTTAAAATAACTGATTACTTTATTTTTGATTTTTGCCTCCTCTGACAATGCAGGTGGTAAAGGGATGGGCAAAAGTGTCATGTTGCAAGTGTCATGTTGATTTTTTTAATACAAAAAGAAGCAGGTGAAGTGGCCAACACAACACATCTACAGAACATGCAGCAACGTCCATCCTTGCCCCTCGGTTTGGAGCAGATGTTGGAAGGAGGTCTGTTGTGGTGAACGGCTTTGCTTAGAGAACAACTCTTGCAGGAAAACCTTTAGGCCTGGCAGTGCATGGCACAGTGTGATGCCTATGAGCAGGTGATGAATAAGCACTTTGTGCTGATATTGGAGCACATGAAGGCCCAGGGCAGGATGCAGCCTGGCCACTGCCCTCAGCCCTTTCCCTCAGGTGGACCTGCAGGGGAAGAGGTTGGTCCTTTTACACCAGGCACCTGTCAACGCCTACACTCGGCACACTGTGCAGTTGCCACCATGAAACATCAGTTGGAACCACTTTATTTCTTAAAGGTCTTTTCCAACCAAAACAACTCTAGGATTTGGTTAAAATGCACATCAACTAAAAAAACAGAGGAAGGCCTTTGAAATGGAGGGCACAAAAAGAAAGACTCAAGCTAAGCCATTTAAGAAATAAACAGAAAAGAATGTCAAAAATATTGGCTTGCAGAAGAAAAATGGTGGTGTATTGTCATAGTTGCATTGAAGTAATGTGTGTCAGAATTCAGTAAGAAGGTCTGCATACAAAAATTAAGCAACAAGTGTGAAACCTTCTGCAGAGAGCAACAGCAAAAAAGGGAAAAAAAAGAAAAAACAGCTAAACTGCTTACTGCAGCCTTGCAAAATTTTATTCACCCAAGATGAGTGATTTGTTTTGATGGGCAAGCAAAATATAATCATTTAAGGGAGGAAGGAGGGAAAAGGAGGGGGTCCATTATCATCTTGGAAAAGGGTGGGTGGATAGATTTTGTGCCTGAGCTGGTAAATTTGTAGTACAGCTTTGCATGGCTGGAATAATATAATAAACTGACTTAAATATAAATGCCATTTAGGAACTATTCCATAGTGAACAGTTAAAATGATGGCATTCAACAGAACTGCCACAACAGAGCCTGCTGTTGCTGCTAATTTGCTGAAGTAGATCTGCTATCTTTACTTCCTCTGCTGCTCCTGCTGCACCTCAAGGCATGCTGAGGGCTCATCCATCATGTGCTGGCTCATAACAAGGCAAGAAGAGGGAGCTCAATTGTAGTGTACAAGAAACTGAAGTGTAGGTCCAAAAGGTCACAGGAAACCATCAACTGTTTAGAACGGGCAAGCTGGAAAAAGATCTTGCTGAGGAAAACATTGTGTGATGATAGTTGGTAAGTTCCTCCAGAGCAGGCATGGAGGTCGCTGTAGAAGCAGAACTGCATGTGGGCAGGGTGACCCAGAGCACAGTAAGGACAAAGCCCCAGAAGAAGCTTTTAATGCAGAACAAGTGCAAATTGCCATTAATGCTCCACTGGAGAACTGAGATATGTAAGGGCTTTTTTTCCTTTCAGTCATGTGGCACTAGGTCAAAAGAGTGGCTAATAAGAGCGATGCATTGGTCCTGCTGCATGGCCACGTTACACAGCCGTGTGCACGTCTGCAGCGCCGACATAAACGCTGCCGTCACCTGGCAGACAGCCACTCCACATCATCCAGCACACAGCGTTGGGCAGACCCTGGGCTCTAGCAGGGTGCTCTAGAAATGTGCCCCAATCTTTTCACCTGCGCTTTTATGAGATGGTAAGTAAAGGAACCCATGCCAGTCCACGTTACCAGGCAGTAGCCACAAGGGTACTAAACTGCCTGGCAAACAGTTTAGCACGCTCTGCCGCAGCTGCTTCTCCGTGATAAGCCACCAGGCTGCAATGCAGATGATAAAGCTCCATCTGACAAAACAATCCAGACTTCACACTACCAGTCACGTCGATCAACATCTGAACTAATGTCAGAGGCTTCTCTTACTAATGAGCTGCTGCACTGAGACGCAGCCTTGCTATCAGTCAGATACCTGTAATGAGGTAGAATGAATGGCAAGACCTCTCTTCAGAGGCTTCCTCTCATCTAGCCACAAAGGGCCTTCAGTGTTCACTTATTTCGGTATAGACCAAGGGTTTCTTCCAGGAGGTCTCTACCAGCATCACACACAGTTATTCTAGCACCTCATTCACATTGACTGCAGCTGCTTGGAGAATTTCTATCCAGAATTACTCTTGCTTTTTTTTCCTTCTAACCATGATTATGGTGCTTGCCTATAAGGACATCTTAATGTACACTCCAAATTCCAGTGAAAGTACTTTGCCATGTCCCCAGGTTGGACAGCTCCATGTAGCACTCTGCTTTCCTTAAATTATCTGGCTACTAGGCATATTTGTCCAGCTGCTCATGCTTTGATTTTAAGCAGCAGCTACCATGCAGTGATGTAGCCTGTTTGCTCATCCCTTAATATCACTGGAGGAACCAGAGGGATGTGTTCCAAATCCATAGATTTCCATCGATGTAACAAAGCCACAGTAATGATTTCTTTATTTTTCATTTTCTGTCCTATTACTGCTGAAAGGCCTGAACTGAACAGTTCTGCCAGACCCAGAGGTTCTGCCCAAACCTGATCTAGGGCAGTTTGCTAAGGTGGTAATTTCTTGCTGCAGTGATTTAAGAAGCACCTATAAACTGTAGGAGAGGAGAAATCAATGAGCAATGAGTAAAACTCCAGCATTTGATACAATCTCCCACCCAACCTCTCTACAGTATTCTCCTTTAGTTTCTACAGTAAGAAGCAGGTGGTTTTGTTTCTGTACTGGGGTTAACTCTCAGCACAGAAAAGTTGGCTATTATTTGTTACTCCTATCGAGCTGCACTTGGGTTTGTATTGCAAACTGAGGTTGTGACTTACATCTTTCTCATCCTCCACACATATCTCATTGAAAAAGCTTTTTTTTCCCTATTTCCAGGATTAGTGTTTTGTTTGAACTTTACTTTTTATTAATGAAAAGGCAGAGTCTCATTTTGTTTTCAAGTTTGCTCTTGTCTAAAGGCCATTTTTTTGTTACAGTGCACTTTGCATGACCCTTGCTGGCCCACTTGGCTGTTGAAAGAGAGAGTCACGGTTCCCAGGAGTGGCACTACCACTCCTGCTCGTCAGGCACACTCCTGTGACTGGTAATTCCCTGTGCTGAGCACCCACCAACAGCTCCCACTAGAAAGCAATACCAGAGGCACCACAGGAGGTGCAGGAGAAAGCTGGCCCCTCTTTGAGGCTGCCTGCACACGTTTCCTGAGAGTAATTATCACAGACCTGTCAGCAGAACAGACATGTCTGCATGGACACAGCCACCACAGCACCTCTTCACCTCAGGGAGAAGCCTGAGAAGCTCTATTTTACAGCCTGGACTAAGCATCTCACCAGCACAGAGGACAAGTGTAAACCCCTCTGCAAACACAACCCTGCTTCTTGTGGTGTGGCAGCCCTTCAGGAGACATGGAGTCACAGCTGCTTCTCCTTGATGCACATCCTGCTCTCAGGGCTCTCTGCTCCCAGATCTTTGCCATCAGGAGTTTGTACAATCCCTGGCTGCATCTGAGAGACGGGTTCTGCTCCCAGGGCTGCAGCTGCCATTCCCTAATGGTGGGAAAGCATGGTGGCTCTAAAGGTATGGTAAATAAAATAAACCCATGAGCCTACAGGGAGGCAAGGTTCCACCTGAGATTTATATGCAAACTTTGAAATATTAAAAGCACCCTAGTGAGGGCATTGCTAATTAACAGGATAACATGCTCATGTGTAGAGAACACATTATTTAAAACATAAATTATTCCTTATTAGGATAATAGTGTCTAATTAAATGTTGAAAGAGCTGGATAGCGGTTTACATTGCAAAATGATCTATTAAACATGTTCTTGTTAACATCAATACAGCTATTGACAAGCAGATCCAATTTTGTTTCACTTTGAGAGAGTAGACAATAGCAAGTTTTACTACCACTATCTTATTTTACAAGCATTAATGAACAATTAACCAACACTAGCACTCTTTCCATCTGTAATCCTGTAGTAGGATCACTAATCTCCACCACTAGCAGCTAATGATGAAGGTCTCTTAAGCTTTACTTCTTATCTCAGCCAGTTCTTAATACTTGCATAAGTATGCTTTCTGAGCAGGGTGGCCCCCCATTGCTCTGCGACTTGAATACAAAAGGCTGGTGAAATTTTTGAAGGGTTTTCTGTTCAATAACACTTCTATACTTATGTTTGCCTTCCTACAACAACAAACACAAGTGATCAGCAGAGGACTAGCAAGGTCACTAAGGGCTCTGTGTTTCCATACTTGTTCTAATACTTATAAGAATGTATTCATGCCCTATTATATGTATTCCCTGGCTTCTCAGGCAGAAGCTCTAAACTGAAATGAAATAAAGGAGAAAAAACAGATGACTAAAACAGTATTTACTTCAAGAACAAGTTTGCTGTTTGTATCGAACAAAAGGAAGTTGGAAAGTGGCTGCCATTAAAAATACATGCAAGATAAACTGAAATTTTTATAGTACACAATACACATGACATTTTCTAACTTCTCTTTCAAAGTGTTCCTCTGTATATCATACACATGAGATCTGTATACTGGGATGGCAGGGAAGTTGCTGTTCTGTTAAGCTTTTCTGGAGTAGCTAAGTCAAACAAGGCAGCCACATCTTGCCAGCTGGGAAGCTGTGAGCACAGTGGGTCCTGTCCCAACCCATATCAGGAGAAGGTGCCTCATAATCAGGTCAGTCACCCCTGTACTAAAATGGGGTGTAACTAAAATTGAGACTTACGAATCCTCAAGGATATCTTTTGCTTTCAAGAGACGCACATGAGCCTAAACAAGAGTAACACATTTTGCCTAGTCCATGCACAATGTAATGCCCTAACAAAGGCAGAACTCAGGACAACACAGAGGTAGTTTTCTGATCCAAATGAAAGCTCTGACACAACTACTTTAGCTGGGTCCAAACATCCACTGCAGCTCCTGACATTGCTAGACATGCTGAACAACAGCTGAGTACCCAAAGGCTGGTTCTAGTCAGGGAGGTGATACAGGTCCATTAAAGTTCACTCTGACCCTGCTTGCATTAAGCTGTGTGGCTGATGGATAAACCTCATAGCACTTGGGGATGGAGGTACATCCTCAGATTGCAACAGGTTACTAGAAGCTAAGAACAAACCTATCTACAAGCTATATCCCCAGAGACACTTTAGCAATAACTAGCACTATGAGGCATTGCTGAGGAAATGTGCTGTATAAGCAGCTAGAAATGGATAATTAAGATTTCTAATGCAATCAAAAGATGCCTACTTGTATGCTCTGTTCCAAGACATCTTCTAGTCTAAGACATACAAAGAAGCTGATTCACCTGGCACCCATGGCTGAGAGATGAACTCCTGCTGAGTGTCACAGACACTAATTGGCCTCTACAGAGATAGAGGCTGTTTTTTTGTTTGTAACCTACATATCACAATGCTGACCTTTTCCTTCACCAGACCTCCTCAGCACAGACAATAAATAGCATTAATTAAAAAAAGAAATCACAAACCACTTGTTCTGTACCTCTGTGGGAATTGTGACTAAGCCTCATTTTACCACATTGCCTCCTTTTTGTGCGGCTGCAGCGTGTGGCAGGTGTGTGGAAGGAGAGGACTGCTTACTCAGGCCTGCCACTCCATGCAGCCATCTAGCTGAGACACTAGGACAGTAGCCTGAACAGTAGCCTCGTTGTATGGCACGTTGATAAAGGAAAGAGAGGTTCTGCGACTACCTGCAGTCTTGACTTATTCAAGTAAAACTTCCATTTAAGCCAAGAGGAATTTTGCCAACATGAAGCCAACCAAAACTCTTTAATTCGATGATTCTAAGATGTCAGAAGCAGACTTTATCAAATCTAGAGAATAAAATCATTGCTTATGGACAAATCACCAACCATTAGTGAGAAAAGAAGGAAGATTTTGATTTTTTTTCACTCAGCTTTTCCACTGTTAAAGCTTTTGCTGTTTGGCTTCGTATCTGATGTATGGAGATTTCCTGGATGTGACAGTCACCCACAGTGTGGATGGATAGCTCATTCCCACTGCCCTCTGCAGGATTCAGATCCCAACAATGACTGCATGTGACAATGGCAGTATCAGAAAATGGGGAAGAGGAGGTAGGTGGAGCTAATTTCAATCTGACACATTATAGGCACTCCCATTACAATGGTTACATAGCTTGGTAGGTTTACTCATATTGACTGTGTACTTGACCATTAGACTCATCTGTTACCCCGAGTGCATAGCAATACTTGAACAATCTTCAACTAAGCTCAGTTGCACCAGTACCAGGGAGAATTAATTTAACTGTATTAACACACTCCATCACATTTCCATACTAAAAGGGCAAATTATCCAGGCCAGAGATCTGGAGTAACACAGCTAAACCCATTCTGACAACTGACATAGCACCTAGGCCCACATTTTCCTGCATTGAACAACATACTATCAACATATGATGGAAGATGTTTGGAGGGAAGGAAGCAGTTCAGTCCTGAAACATGTCTCTCACAAATTCTCTTTTGCAAATACCTGTTGGGAACCCAGGGATACTGTCCTGGAACAGTCACAAAAATGTCAACAGCTTGCAAGATCATTTGTTAAGAGAAGGATTAACAAGAAAACAGAAATGTGGTGCTGTGAAGCATATTCTGGGGAGTGGACAGAGGGTGGCCTATTTGTTATTACTCTGCACCTCCTGTTCATTTGCACAGCTGTCAGACCCAGGGCTGTTGGAAGTGGCTGGAATGGCAGTACAGTGATGGGCTGCTGCAGCATATGAGCATAAGCACAGCCTGGTCAAATGGTTCCTTGGATCATGCATAGAACGTTGTAGCTATTTTCTTTCAACTGCTCTCAAAATGCTCATTTACAAAAATTAAGTGGAAGGAAATTACATTTAATTTTTGTGTTTTCCCAAAGAAATGACATTTTTAGTCATACCTGCACAAAGAAAATGTCAGTGTTCAGTCTATTGTTTCCATTTTATGATATGAAAAAGGAGAAGATATAAGCTAATTAATTATACTGTTTCCAAGATAGCAAAACAGCTTCTTTGTGGTTTGAATTAACCAGGATGAAGCCAAAGCCTTGGTTCAACATTTCCACTTTGTAGATATTTGATATACTTCTCCATCCCCACCCAGCTCACATATTCATTACCCAAATTGCCTATCCTCAAAGTGATAATATAGTGTGGTACAACATGCCCTGACAGGACACAAATTGACTCTGTGCCTATATACTACACAGACAGTGTAAAGCAAATATCTCACTCTATTATCTGTTGTCTCTATGAATCAACAGATTACATGGTTCACTGGGTAGCTGAATAACTTTTACACAGTTTGCTCATATCTATTTACACATATTCTACAAAAAATACATTAACACCAAAGAACAAATGAAAAAAAAAAGGATACCTACAGAATCTAGACACTAAACTACATGTGTGAAAAAAGCAGTCATGCTTAAATTTCATATACCATGTCTATATATATGAAAGGAGATTTCTCTAGTGATAGAAACCAAAAACCAATAGACCCATGGAAGGCCCTAAAAATCTTAAGGGGACCCTCTAATTTATGACAAGTTATGTTTGTTGCTGACATTGTGCACCATGTTCTAAAGAGCCCATAGTGTTCTATGGAGTAGTTCTGTAACCATAGAGGTGCTTCACAGATCATCTCTGTGCAGATGCACTTCTAGCCATGTCTGAGCTCTGGCTACTCAGAGCACCACATCTCCTGCTCTCACTGACCTATGTAGCTGCTGTTTTGGACAACATGCCATTTTTCTGGAAGAGAAAGCAACACATCCTGCCCTCCCTTTTTGTACCTTGTGTGACAACATAGTGGGGAGAGCTGTTTGCCCCATGTCATTATGGAAGGAAACAAAGCTGCAGCCAGCTGGCTAACCCAGGACTCTAAAACTGCCTATGGATTCCATGCTGTCTGGATCACTTGTCCTGGTTTGTCAGCTCCTTCCAATGCCACACTGGAGAAGTAAAAGTGACAACTGAGCAAGAAAAGAACAGAAGGTGTCTATGTCTTTCAATCCCATACCTCACAAAATCCAGAATGTTCCAATTCCCCCACTACATGCACAAACACACCGTGCTCTCCCCAAGCACATTTCCCTATCCACTATCTTTAGCCATTCTCCACAATTTTCTCCACCCAGCTCTGTAACACACCAGTGCAACATGGCTCATCCACCAGGACAACAGTCCTTCAGGGACAGATTGCTCCAGCCTGGATCCCTCATGCTGTGGTATGGGGTCCTCCATGGGCTGCGAGTGGGTTTCTGCTCCCATGTGGCTTCCGTGGGCTGCAAAGGCACAGCTGCCTCACCATAGTCTTCAGCACAGGTCACAGGGGAGTCTTTCTTTCAGGGCCTAAGCACCTCCTCACCCTCCTTCTCCACTGACCTTGGTGTCTGCAGAGATGTTCTCACATTCTCACTCCCTGTTGCTGCTGCAGTTTAGCAACTGGGCAGCAACTTCTTCCCTTTCTCAAATACATTATTCACAGAGGCATTACCTCCATCACTAATTAACCAGGCCTTGGTCAGGTGCAGGGTCCATCTTAGAACTGACTGGCACTGGCCCTACCAGCTACAGGGGAAGCTTCTGGCAGATCTTTGTTTAAACAAGCCACCCCTGTAGCTTCCCTGCAACCAAAACCTGGCCCAGGCAAAACCACTACATCTCCCAGAGACCATTTAAATCTATTCCCTTATTAGTTCAGACCTCCACCTTTACCCTGTCTCACTCGAGAGAGTAACTTTTTCAGGCAGTCACTGGCTTGTCCTCAGACAGTGGCACTAGTAGCTATTTCATTTGACTCCTGCCCTGTTGTCTGTCTCCCGTGTCCTTCTTCCAGCAGTGGAAGCAAATCTCATCAACATAGATGCAGGCAGTGAAAGCTTTGGTCCATCTAATCCTCAAATGCTTCTTTCCTTTTTTAAAAGGTAAGTTTGTCTTGAATTTCTAGGCCAGTTATTTCAAACCTTATACTATAATGAAGCCAAATAAATGTCTTTTACTATGTGGAAATGAAATAGTGGCATTACAAATTTGTAGCTGTTCATCTAATTCTATTAAAAAGAACGGCAACAGTAATCTATTTTAAGATTAAGACAAGGATGCATTTAGCTAAATATAGTAGTGTGCAGTACCTGGTTGCAGGTATGAAGTAAATAGTTGTGAAAAAAATGTTCTTCAGTGCTAATTAATTGGCAGATGAACTGTCGAGAACTGCTGGATATTGGATTTTTAAAAGAGCATTAGAAGAGCATCTGAGTTGGTTAGTAACATTTAATTTGAAATGGAAGGTTTTTTTTTTTAAACTAGAAGATTTTCCTCTGTAAAGTGTGCTCACTACTCTGGGCAACAAACCCTATGTGCTTTTGGTAAGAGAAGAAGCTGTTGTAACAGCCTTTTGTGCATCCTGATTGAAAATTCAGCTACATAACCCTTACTGAACTGTTTATCTTATGTACTTATTTAACTAACATTCAAACTGACAAGTCTCCTATTTGTGGGCTTTCTTTTTATACTTTAATGTATGCCTTATCAGATGAAGCTCAGATACTACCAAACTTTGCATGTTTTTGATTTTGCACATAAACTGAAGGGCAGAATTCCAGTCTATGTCCTCAGTCATTCAATTTTTCAAGATCTTTGAACAAGACTTCAAACCCTGCAAAAATACAACCCAAATACAGACTTGCTTCTCTGTCTGTACAAATACGTGAAAGAAACTGGTATGTCAAGTTTCAGCGTAGGCAAGCCTAATTGAAGCTTTAACTGCATTCGAAACAAGAGGCAGGCAGCACTACCAAACTGCTTTAATTCAAGGGCAGAAAGACATTCAGGAATAGAGCTGCTCAAATTATTTATTACAAATAAATTATCCAATTAATTTAGGCAATTTTTCTGATCATTAATAATTCACTAGCTGCTCCTGGCGGTGGTGGATGGGTGCATCAGACCTCATCCTGACAACAGTTAGACACATGTTTAGCTTTTCATATTCCCCATAATCCTATTGAACTCCATCACTTTTCTCTGTATGCTGAAGGTGAGCCTAGGGAGAGTTTGTGAACAGCTTGTTTCCCTCGATAGTTTTTTAAGTAGTAATCATTTGCTTGAGTTGCACAATATTGTGCCTGCACCTAATTGGATGACTGACAGTTCTCCAAGAGAAGAAGATTGAACGCTGAGTAGCAGAGGATGAATGTTGCTGTTCAAGCCCTTCTCTTTTTCACACAAAGAGATTTTGTTTGAATAAAGGAGCAGTTTCACAAACATTTCTGTGAACAAAACCAAATACTGATGGGAATATTCATAATGGTGAATCAAGCAGGACATACCCTACATGAACACAGACCATAAGAATGAAGGGCTCTGAATACTGTTTGGACATAGGTACCTTCTGAAGAATAATGCTCATGGGGGAAGGTGGAAGCACAAGTTCACTCCACAGGAAGCCACTCCAATCTGCATGTTTTAAAATGAGAGTCTGAGAAGCCTCTTGGTTGATTTGTCTTCCTGTCCTATGTTAGACTTCACCATTCTAATGATCGACAGGTTCTTGTGCTACTTCTGCACAGAAGCCCTTGCACTAACAAGTCTCCTCAACCAACATAAAATCTCACCTGGCTTGTTCTGTAGCAATTGAGAAAGCCACGAGTTGTCTATTTCTCTGCCATGCCTATGTTCTCTACACAAATCTTCACTTCTATTGTAACACACTTGTGGGAAGCTTGAATCGTTCAAATTTCTAGTGCTTTAAGGATATCTTATTATGAGGCACTTTTGAAAGAAAAAAATAATGATTAGTTTGGCAATTTATAATGAGCTTTCTCATGTACTGGTTCCTGTTTCGCCACAGGTCCAGTTTTCTTGTACCTCAGTTAAACACTCTCTCAGATGTAATCAAATATTGCAGCAAGTCTCCTGTAAATAAGATGTAATTAAATGTAACAATTCCCAGTGATGGTTTAAACGATTATGCAAATCCAGAGCTGTGCTGACAGCTAGGTATAATGCCTTGCAAACTTTCAATTACCTGCTGTCCACCAACTGCTGTCTCACTCAAATCAGCATAAATTGCAGATCACTTAGGTTCTTTTCAGAAAGACCCAGTCAAACATAGTATGATCCCAGAGTCTGACATAACAGAACGTGATAGCTAAAACACAAAGGGGACCAGGCTTATTTTTGTGTCTGATATCTGACAACAACTTGGATATAGTGAGTATTTGATTCAATTTTGTGTGTCAGATGGCAGTGGAGCAGACAATAAGGTGTCCACAGTATTTATGAACAGGCAAACACCACAGTTCACTGACGAGGCAAAATAATTTTAAGTAGCATTGAACCTGTCTGCTTGCATTAGGTTGGGGCAGATTTCTAGATTGGTTAGAAAAGCTGTGATTTCTTTTTTTCTCCTTTAGCAAAAGGCTGATAGCCACCCTCTCTGCTAGCACAGAACTTCTGACAACTCTGACCATTAAGTCTTTTTGTCACACTCTTACCCAACTGTTCTTTTAACAGAGCCGTTTTCATTTGCACTCGGCACAATGCAGGTATCTGTGGTGACAGATTTCAGTCATATTGATGCACTGTCCATGTGGCATAGGAAAAGAAACGTTAACTTTAAGGTCACAGGGAGGAATAATCTACTGGAGCTTCAAATCAAGTGGCTCTGGACTGTGCTAGGCAGGTTCTAACCCATGCTCCCTGGCAAGCTTACTCAGATACCAGCAACATCACACTGACAGCTCTCTTCACTAAGAGCAGTAGGTGTAGACATACACAGAAACAACTAATTCAGGGCCTTAGATATTGTCTGCCTTCTAGTGCAGAACTCTACATTCACATTACTCTGGGGAGTGAAGAATTTGGAAAATCAAATGTCACCCTTGACTGTGCAGCCACCAATATGGTGACCAAAAGCCATTGGGTTGGTGGGCACAGCTTGGGAAGGGCTAATAACACCTCAGCCTCTCTGTAGCCCTTGCCATGGGACTTGCTGTGTTGCTTGGTGATTTGCAAAAACACGTAGTGAGGCTTTCATTGCTCACCAAGGAAATTTTGGCCACAGGTAGGTAAAAGCACCTTGTCCTCCATCGTCCCAGGCTGCCCAGGGTGCAGGGGAAAGGCACTGTCCCTCTGCTAGGGAGGAGGAGCCACAGGGAGTGCCTGGTGCCAGGGCCAGCTGCAGCTGGTCCCAGTTGGGTAGAGGGGCTCATCACCACCCTGCCCTGGCCCTGCAGCCAGATCCTGCTGCCCCTGCCCGTCTTTGCCAGGACACTCTGACAGGTAGCCTGCCTCCTGCTAGAGTGATATTTCAATCAGACAGAGCCTTTCCTTGGGGCAGGCAGAAGCAAGCTAAAAAAACCACAACTGCTCCCCCTCAGAAAGTTTCGTGGTGATCTTGCAAATTATTCTATGAATCTGACCATATTCAGAGACATATTTTCCCCCAGAATTGCCAGCTGGCTCCAAATTCTCTGCCCCGAATGCACTCAGAAGTCTTCATCCTAATCCCAAACTATTCATCCCAACACTTCTGCTGCCATCAATAGATTTAAGATGTTTTTAATGCCTTCCTTGAACTTGCCTTGTCTCCTGTCAGCCAGCCAGAAGTGGTTTTTATCAGGAATAAGATTCAAAGAGCCTGCCCTGCAGCAATCCCATCGTGCATTTCTTTGTCAGAATCCTAATGACGATTTATATATACTTAAGAGACTATCTCCAGCTGTAAAATTGAAAAGCTTCTGGGGGTCTATACAGTTCCCTGACCTCAGACCTATTTTTGTATTTTGATCTTGGGGATAGTGCCTCGCAACACTCTGAATCCTCCAGTTATCCCTGCAGTAACAAAGCGCTAGCTTAACCAGTAGTAGCAAGACTTAAAACAGGGCACTCAGGATCAAAGTGGCTAACAAACTTGAGTATTAGCCACTGCGTCAGCCCTAGAGATTGTAGCATGAATATGGGTAAGCCTCCATGCTAAAACTAAACATTGTACTCCAGAGGACACGCATCTAAAGAGCCATTTTTGCCCAGGTGCGTATGAAAGCGTGCTCAATTTACCATGCTAAACAGGCATCCGCCTCAGACACTCTCCTCCCAAACAGACAGGAATTGTACACCTAGGTTGGGTTTAGGCTCTATGGAGCTATTTTTAGCATTTTTCCTGCATTTTTTGCTTTTGCTTTCATCTTAAACCATTACAGAAGAGATTTTTTTTCCCTGTCGATTCAGAAGAAATGAGGAAATATGGAGAGCGTGAGAGCACTGATGAGTCTGGATTAAGAAAAAAACATAGCCAGGATCAGATTCTGTCAATGAACTGACACTTCATTTTCCTTCCATTGTCTGATTACCAGAAGAGCAGCACACTAGCAACAAGGATGATCACATGAAGGCGGGAAAACACAACTGTCAGGCTTCAAGGACAAAGCCTATTCTTACATTGCCATTCCTTAAATCCAGACATTAGAGCAAAAGGAATGAGAAAAAAGCAGCTCACTCACGGATAGCTTACTGAGGATACTGCAAAAGATTATGCTAATCTTCACTTCATTGTCCTCTGCAAAATGTTTTCATACCATGCCTTTTATCTGTGGAAGAGATGCACAACCTCTCAACTCTGTGACAGTGAGCACTTTCTGTGTGGTTTCTGCGTAATTAACACCAGCACTAGACCTTTTCATTTTTGCTACTCAAGCTTATGGCCTTTTAAGGGTACCCACAGGGGAGCATCCCTCACTCTTTTGCTTGTGGCCTAAGTGATAGTCCCAGCTTATCCTTAGCTACATATACCATCTGTTAATAGCAGAAGGATCAAAAAGTTTTGGCTAGCCTGCATTTTTCAAAGAATGGGGGCAGGCAGCATAAACAACACATTAGACAAGACTTCTAAGAGTTTTAATTCTGAGTTGAGGCCTAAAGACTTTCAGTTTCATTTAAACTGCCATTGCATTATTGTCTAGATTATGTTCACATGCTCAGTCATCTTAGGATGTGGTTTGAACTAGATAAAAGTCAGCATTTAAGATAAAAACTATTCTAACATAGTCTGATTTTATCAAAGAAGAGTGACGTGCTGGATACCCATATTTTTTGGCAATCTGCACACAATAAACACTGAAGCTGAAATTTTGCCCTAAAGTGATTAGCCCACTTTTTGAGAGTAAAATTAGATACTTGAGGGTGTATTTGATACCCCAACAACGACACAGGAACTGCCTCTGACTAACACAAACCAAATCTGACACTGACAATCAGATACTTTTCTTATTTATCTTCAGAAGCCGTGGAATGCCTAAAAGTGAAAACAATAACGGTGTTTCAACATTAATACTTATTTTCACCAGCTTTCCTACATGCATATTTTATCTAATTAAATGTGGTGGTTTTTTAGTTCTTTCCTGCCTGGGTACATTATTTCCCAGGTCTATTTTTGCATCAGGCCTGGCCGTGCTGGTGCCCTGCCCTCCAGGCACATACACTCCACATTTCTTTTGAAGGGAGAGAACACACAAGCATATTTCACAGGAGTAGCACATGTTTTTGAGGCTCTCCACCTGCTTTGCCCCCTGCCTGGAAGCAAGGGCTAGCACAAGAGCAGCCGGCGGAACAGCACAGCAGGCACATCTAGCAGCAGGGCAATGACCTCCAGAGGCTTTGGCCTGTCCGTGCAATTCCCAGACCCACTAAGGCTCCATAGCTCATCTTTTGTCTCCTGCCACTTTTGAGTTTGTGGGAAGGCTACCAGCCACCCAATAAATCAAAGAACAGTAATATTTTGGAGTTGGTGAGATGATGGCTGAAGCTGGCCAAGAAGTGGACTACGCTCCAGACTTCTGCATTGCCTTTCTGGGCATGATCTTGCATAGGTGGAGCTAAATTCCCTTACAGTCTGTCCAGAAGGACCGGATGTGATTACATGGTAGGGATGGGCTAAAAGCACAGCTTTTCTTTCCATTTCCACATGCACTGACATACTCCTCTCTCCCTGAGAAAGACAAATGTGCCTTGAGATAGTTTGGCAACATGACAGATGGTAACTACCACTGTGGCTTATTATAGTGCTGCCAATGTCTCAGACGTGCATTAAACTCATACACTGACAGAGAGTCTCAAGGAAATGTTGTTCTACATTTTTCTGCACAGGCATAATCCCTTTTCAAACAAATAAATAACCAAGGACATTAAGATTTAAAACCCTATCTGTCAGGATGTCCTGCACCAAAGGGTAAATACTATAGAGAAACTCTTGTGTTTCTGAAGTAACATCAGGTTCTTAAATCTGAAACCAGTTAGTTCATTGCTGTATATAAAGAACTCTAAAGCCTCATGACTCCAGCCAGTTCTCCTTCAAATAACCTGAACTTTCTACTTATTTTACAGAGAAAGAGGCTGCAAAGTAAGTACTTGAAGGAGAGGGTGTTTTTAATCTTACTGGTGGGAGTAAATAATTAGTTACATTCATATCACTGAGCTAATGTTAGTTCTGAACTAATGAATACAGCTTTTTTCTTTCTTAAAATACCATCCTCTGAACAGCTAAGAGTTTATATGTTCTCAAGTCACATAAAAACCAACACGAAGTCTCTATCTATAGAGAGTACAGGCAGACTATAGGATGTCTGTGCTCACTTTTCATCTCTGGAAACTTAACCTGAAATCCTGCATTAGGTGTCAAATGAACATAAATGTGTTGATTGCTTGCAATCCCTGTCCATGCCTGAAAAACTAGCCATAATTTGCCGTTATACCTTCTTTTTTTGTCTAGAGAAGCTGTCAAGAAAGGATCTTTAGAAAACTGGGCTTAGGCTGCCAGGATAAAACAAAGTGAAGAAGTTTCCCAGCATCCAGTCATACTTTGTCAGACTTAAGCTTAGTCCTATGAGCCTTCATTTTCATAGGCACTGCCAATAACATCTCATTTTACAAAGAAATTTAGGAAAAAGAAACTGCTCTAAGAACCGTTACCAAAGACTCAGCTGCAGTAAAGCTGTCGCTGAGGAAAGTGGAAAAACAAGCACCTTTTTTACATTTTGAAGCTGCTGTTCAAGAGACAGTTCATGATCTGAAAAGTAGAACTGGGAGATGCTTTTGCATTCTCTGCAAACACAGATCACTAGGGTTGCTATCATGAAAATACCCACAGTGTTCTAAACAGATAATTCCAGAAAGGATTTTGGTTGGGATATTCAAGCAGAAGTCTCATAATTTTTGTTGAAAAAAATGACTTTTTTTTTTAAGAACAACAGACTGTCCATACAATGTCCAAACTATGAAACAGATTGAAGCAACCATATAAAATTTTAAAGGTGATAAAGCCATATGATAAATGTTCACTCTTTTTTCTAAAAGAGAAAATAGTGATGTCTCAGTGCATACAAAAAAAACTCAGTCGTCGGGCAGAATCTCTGTTTCTTGTTCTCATTCAGCTCCACTGGCATACGTGGAGTTAATTCTAGTCTGCACCAGTTTAAGTGAAAAGAGAAAAACACAAGTGTTTCTATCTGAAATCAGAAGGCCTGATTTTCAGTTCATGTAAACATGAAGAACTTAAGGTTGCCCCTATGTCACATGAATAATTTTAAACAATCTTAATAGGACCGTTTCTGTACAAATATGAAAATACAACGTAAATATGTTTCCTTGTTGCCAGCATTCACAGAAAACTTACAATGCCCACAGAATAATAATTCTTGTAAACTCTCAAACTTCAAAAGAAGGCAATTTCCTTTCCTACCTTCAGTCAGAATCCTGGTACGGTGACACTCCAAACAAAACTAAATAGGCATGTGTTCGTAAGAGGAAAGTCTTCACGAGACTCAAATCAATAAGGTCAAAACCTTTGGCTCCCTGCTTGTAACTCTATCACCTTTCAGAAATTTCCAAATTTTTTCCCATGATTTGGAAAAATTGAGGTAAATTTGCAAATGCCTCTTTAAATCAGTTTTTAACAAGTTATATCAAATGCTACCTTCAACAGCTGGTCTGTTCAATCTCGTATTAACCAGAGACAAAAAGCCTCAGCAGCAACTCGGGTTTTCTGTAATAAATACACAAATAATCTCATTTTAGTTTCATAAAATTGGCAATCCACCTGTTAGGTCACAGCCACTGCAAGTGCTAAGAGTCACTAGTTTCTGTCTTCAACCATGCAATTTTGTGGAATTATATTACACTAGATCTCATACACCTCTGCAATACCGCATTGCTGTGAAAACACCACTTACTGGCTGCCTAGAGTTTTACTTGCTATAAGCTGTTTAGACCACATGAAACCTGCAATACACTGTTAGATCTTTACAAATTTCATGAAATCTTTTTCGGATATCCAAAAAATCCTGAACTGCTTGAATCTTTTGTCTCCCAGCACTGGGGACTGACCCATAATCTCTTTCCCAGCCAGTATACCAAATCTGTAGCCAACCTTGTCACTGACTCCAACAGCTGCTTAAATTCACCAGAGGGGATAGCAGCAATCCTACTTCTAAAAGAACACCACAAGGCTTACGTTCATGATGCCTTGAGGAGACACTGAAAGGAAGGTCAAAGGTGAAGAAAAGATAAAGTGCAGTACAAGAAGATCAGTAAAGTTGAATCTTCTTGATGAAAAACTCATGTCTGCTTCTTCATGATGCAAACAGCATAACTTCATTTCAAAAAGCCTCTGTTTTTTGTTGATTTTTTTCCCTTCTCTTTTGGTTTGCAGTATTTTGAAGTTTATTGAAGGTTTTTTTCTTTTTTTTTAGGTCAGAGCTCTGTGCATCTAAAAGCCTTATTCAGTTGTTCTTGTCACGAGTACTTTGTCTTACACAGGCTGCATTACTCTTGTAAACAGAGGCAGCATCAAAGTGAAAGCAGATAGAGTCACATCAGTGGATTAAGGCCTTCTGCATGATAAAGTAGCTACCTAGGGTGGGATAAACTTAATATGTGAAAGAATGTTATTGAGGAGGAATAAAGTGCCAAAACTCTGTCATTCTCTTCGTAATGTCCTAATCTAATGCCTGACACCAAGGCCTTAGGCCAGTGTTAGTGTTAATCAATGAAATACCCATCTGTGTTCCCTGTCCTTATCGCTATTTAAAACTAGCCTAAACTCAATTATTTTCCCTTAGAGACCAAGATGGGATATTAAGTTGAGTGAAAGGGATTGTGTCCCTCAAAGAAATCCCAGTGTTAAAATGCAGAGGTGTCAACATTGCTAACTAAATTTCAGTTAAACAGAGATTAAATGCTAGTTCCTTGGACATGAAACACTGCATAGATTAAATCTAGTTAAAAATCCTTATTTAGAGAGTGACTAAAAACTGTTAAGCAGTTTAATCAACTTATAAATTTTGTTCCCTCATATGCATTATTTATACCCTGCAATAACCATTGTACAATAAATGTTTGAAGAGCACACTCGGCGAAAGCAGTAGGAAAGCACTCTTGCTGTTACCCAAAGCTGTGAATGATACAGACGTTGCCAGATACATAATGGTTATCTGAGGAGTATGTAATTTATCCCACAAGTGAAGGGCAAATCTCATAATTCAAGACTGCCTTAGTCACGAATGAGTTATGGAGGTGTTTTTCACAAATGGGATTAACCTCACATTCCATCAATGCTCATTATTGACATTTTATTTATATCACCAAGATATAAAACATCATCCTTTCAATTTTATCTTTTTAACTTGTTTGGCTTGTCTTTTTTGTGCCTTTTTCGTTTTCTAATTAGAGCCCTGTGAAGACAAGAAGACTGCAGAAGTACACAGATATTAAAGGCACTTCCAAGTGGACAGATAGAAAAGGGATAAGGAAATCTCCAAATTAACAAGGAATAGATGCTTTCAGCTGCTTTGAATGAGCACTTTCTGGGGTTAATTTCTGAAGTGTCTCTGTGCTAAATTCACCATGTGCATTTCTTTAGACTTTTCTGTTTCTTTTTTAATTGTGAATCAATCGCAAGCGCTTGGCTATCAAAATCGCTTTTTTCTGTTAGCAAATCTTTCAAGGCTGTCAGTCAAGAATGTTACAGAAATGGACAACAAAAACATTTATTCTAAATGAAGAGAAGTGCATTCTCTTAGGTATACACAAATAAAAAAGATACTGAAGTGACTAAAACCAGACGGGCGTTTCTAGTATGAAAAAACATCTCTGTGGCTCAGTTTCTCTACCGGTCATTAACAAGTGTTGTCTTCTCCATGGCGTTGGTCTTACATCCCACTCACCTATTTTTGGTTCAGTACACCTTGACGTTTTTCTTTTAATTAACACTATAATTTCCTTGTTTAGCATCACAAGCAAATTGATTGAAGAGAGGCTAATAACATTTCCTTAACATTGGTAAGCAGAGGATGCTTGAGAGAAAGTTTGGTGCTATAAATGTGGGGTTATTTTTCTTCTTAGCTGGAAGTATGGACATAAATGCAGTGGAGCTTTCTGACTGTTGGAGTCCTTGCTCTTTCCTCTCCACTAGAAGTTACACTTAGTATGTACTTTCTCATTGGTAACAAGATGTAAGTTTTCTCATTTGCAGAATGGTCTCTACTTTTTTCAGACTTTAAGACATTTTCATTTTAAAAAGTAATGGATTTCTGTCTTGGTTACTTGTGACCCTGGACTTGGGAGCTGGTTTTATGTGATACACAGTCAAGAGGAAACAAAATTGTGTGTTTGGGGGTTGGGTTGGGTTTTTTTTTTCCAAGAGGGAGGGATACAATGTTTCAAATTACAGGCAGTTGTGAAATTTTGGTTTACACAGTGCAGAAAATGTAAGTACTTCTTGGGTCATTTAGATATTTCTCAAGGTGACAGTTGGAAAAGTTCATAAAAAGGCATTGTTTGAAGCCTGAAAAAGTAATTTTGTCAAGATTTATGGGCAGTATTAAAGACTTGAGGAACTAAGGGATTCAAAAATCTGCCTCTAACATAGCTGAGTGAGCTTTGGTTTGTACTTTAGAAAGCACTGCATCTTTTTAGGTTAGCAGACATTCCTAATGATAATACAGAATAGAAGGTTGGTTTGAGGGCTTCTCTTAAAAAAAATTATGCTTTTTAGATCCATTCTCCTCTCCAAGGTCTCAGTATTACTTTGACTGAATAAAATCGTTCCTAGAGGGTTGCATTACAAAGGCTGAGTCTACTCTATTTTGATGATTCCCAAACTCAAAGAGAGACACACACCACAGTAAATAAAAAGGTGTGTCTGGTAGCAGGCATTTAGAAGTCCCATACTGGTGAAAATTTTAAGCCAGCTGTATACTGTCCTCATCACAAATCAACCTTTCATGCTCACACTGACAAACACTAAAATAATGTGCTGGTGTAAAATTCTTCGTAATTCTTCACTTCTTTGTTTTTCTTGCAAATGTAGGGGTATCTGAGTTGGGTTAGATGGGTTTAGGCTTACATTGGTGGCTAAGGAGAGGTGTCTGAGGAGGTTGTCAAAAAACTCCCACTCATAAACTAGGGCAAAGTTTTGCTTCGTGCTTTACTCTCCAGCCTGGCATTAGAGGGCATTGTGTTATTACAGCTCCCATCTCACGAGACAGACATCAAACCAGAATTCCATCCACTTGTATATAAATAAAAGTCCATATTCCCTGCCACAAGTTGCACTAGTTGTATTAATACTGCAGCTCTAATTCAATCTTTCTGCTTGAATCCTCCTGTAGTTATTACAAGCAGTTTATGTTCTGCCTGTAATTGCTGGATATTACTTCTGTGCACGATAAATACATGCTACACTGCAGAAGTTGCTGCATTTCAGTGACACTTAAATGCTTCCCTGCTTCAGCAGTATGCAAAAAGTATGAACAATCCCTTGAAATCCTTATAAGAAATACTGTGAGCTTTGAGAGGCTGGTGGCAGGAGGGCTTCAGGCTAAGCACTTGATAAAGCACTTGATACACCATGGTGTTTTCTTTCTTTATAAATTTTAGAGGTAAGAGGTCCCAGAAAAAAATGAGTCAGTGGCACAGATTGCCTTGGAGCACATCACACACGAGAAGAATCTAAACAGAAAACAGCAACACACCTGCAGGAAACTAGCTTCCCCTTTACTGATGCAGAACTGAGGCAGGGCACATACCCCAGGCAGACAGGGAAAAGCAAGGAAAGACCTCCCCATCCCCTGTGCACCCCTGCATTGTTTCAGCCATGGGCTACTCACCCAAAGCCATGCTGGAACAGAATGGCTCTGTCCCAGCTCCATCACAGGGCTGTAGCTATGACACAACCAATCTCATGCAAAGGGGACAACCTAATGGAATTCCAGTATAAATTATGTATGAACATTATAGCACAAGACAGTCAGAAAGCACAGTGTGTAATTTAGCAATTCAATCATGTTTGTTGTTAGTGTACAGTACTATACACTACAGTTGGAGGGGGAAATGGTCTCAGAGTCAAGTGGGTCAAAAACAGACTTGTAGACTACAAGAGCCAACTAAAAAGGGCTATTGTACTTAGTTGACTGAAGTGGAGAATGAAGTGCTCTCCCTCAATTAAGGAAAGTGTGGTGGAGCTGATTAACCTGCTTGTTACCTTGGTAACCTGAGATTTAGATTGTGAATGAATTCATAAGACTGTGGATACCTTTTATCAGACAAGAGTCTGATGAACAATTTGGGTGAGAGAACTACAGAGCTGAGAGGTACTGGCACTTAATCTGTTTATGAGACAACACTCAAGTTATAAGAGGTAGTCAGTGCTACTATATGTGTAAGTCACCAATAAGTAGCACGTCAGGCATATGCCATGCTGCAGCCTCTTTGCAGGTTGTGCACAGAGACCTGAACACTCAAGATCCTTCATCAGTGCAATTCCCATGAGCCACCACAAAAGCTACCTGGCTTTAGGTTGGGCTGAGCTCTCACAGCACCCCCTGAAATCACCAGAGCTCCTGCGTGCAAAGTGCCCATGCTGCACCTTGTGCATCTCATCTCTCTGCTCACTTCGTTCTTTGTCTTTTGTGCATCTCAGGCTAATGGGTAAGACTTCATATTTATTAACAATAAGCATCTTTTCCCAGCTCTCCACCCCTTTCTAGAAAAGGCCTGAGGCTACATTCTCCCCTCAGTTACACCTGTCCAATCCTATTGACTTCAGTGAGATTGAACAGGTGTAAGCAAGGAGAAAATTTGGCCCCCTGTTGTCTATGAATTGCATTATCTGCGTTCATCATTGCCTTGACTTTGTGTCACTGGCAAGTATAATTAATTTATAGTTTGTCTTAGTCTCTTAGTTGTTTAATAAATAGATGAAAACAGAAGACTCCTGAGGGACTTACTCCAGTTACCTGTAATAGAAACTCCCCTACTGATACAGCTTCTTCAGGATTACCCTTCATACTTCTTTTTATCAATTCTTTATGAATTTTCATTATCTTCTCTGGATTTTACAGTTCTGCAGAATCACATTCCTTCTGTGTCATGACATGATCTATTAGGGAAAAAATGGTGATACCACCAGATGCTGAAAACGGAGCTGATCTTAAACTGAAAATATCTTCCACTTGACTTTTGCCAAGACCGATGTCTGCACTGAGCATGAGGAATACCAACTAGTAATTATTTACAATAAATCACATTGCCAGAAAGGCTGCTGCTGAATTAAATGAAAGACAAAATCAAGGAGTCCTTAGGGAAGACAATTGTCCCTTTGGGAAATTTAACTGGTTTTGTGAGTCTGAATTGAAGCTCTCTAAATAGTAGTTGCTGTCCTATATGTTTAGCTGTCTTAGATGGTTAGGACTATCTGATCACCTTCTAAATGTCCCATCACTAAATGTCTTCTTTATTAAAGTAGGAATGGATAAAACTGTTGCTTGATACCAGAATAATCAGCTAAGTTCAGACAAACAGTTGCCTAGAGCAGAAAAGAGAAAGCTTTGCCTCTATGAGAAGGAAATCTGTTTGATGGGATCATCATGGCTACTTCCACTAAAACCACTAAACCTAAGATTAACATACTTAAGCTTAAGGAAGGAAATTAGCAATCCTTACAGGGCACTTTTTAGCTTTGTGAACACTTGGCAATAGGTACTGTTATTGTCTCCTATCTTGTAGGTATGTTATGAAGAGGCACGCTTGGGACGAGACAGACATCTGTGGATGTGCATTCACATCATAAAAGAAAATAACTCCATCATGTGTGTGAATTGGGTGTCTGCACAATGGATGATGAACCCCTATTTTTGGGTCAAAAATCCAGAAGGTCAAAGGGAGGGCAGTTCAGGTTTCCCAAGGTTCAATCTAGAGCTCTGTTCTCTAGACCAACATTTACACTGCAACAAGTCAGTTGAGCTGAATCCTATTCCAGCAATCCCATTCTAATACATTTGCTTCACAGGCACTGAAAACTCTGCACACTCCTGTGCAAAGAGGAAAAACTAACATCTGACTTGCTTTGTACAGTATTTTTGGTTTTCACATTTTTTAATACTGCCGCCGATTTTCTCTGAACTTTCAGTGAAACCCAAGCAGCATTGAGAAGTTTACAAAAACAAGGTATTGTATGACTGACAGGTCCTTTTGCTGTGTTAGTGATGCATTTAGAGTAATTATTGAATGGCCATTAAGTCAAGAGCAGGCCACACACTCCACACGTGGCACTCTTTTCACCTTGGACTAAATTAATGCCTCTCCTCCTAGACATATGGATTTCCTGTCACAGAAGCCATATTCTTCCAATAGAGATACAACAGGCTATTTTGCTAGCATTGTGCAACTTTCAGCTGATAACTAGAGCTCAATGTATTATGCATGTTGTACTGCTCTAATAAATACAGGATTGACTTGTTTACTACCACCAGCATTGCCTCGATTAGCACTGTGTTTCTCTAGGCCATTATTCATTGGGGAGAGGAAGTTGAGACCCACTTGATTCTCCATTAATCCAACTGTGTGAAACAAACTGGTTAATTTTTCAGCTTGTGTGTTTTGTTACTTAATGAAGAGAAATCAATTCCTTCATTGCTGTCATTAGCACCTTATTTATCAAGTGTAACATTGTTTATTTTTTTACTTTAAGCAACAGATTAGAACCTCTTTTTTCTCTATGTAAATTCCATCTTGAGAGTTCCCAAAACGTACCACCAAGAGTCTACAGCAAAGTGCACAGTGCCCTGGATGGGCTTTAAGACAAGCCCTTTGGCTATGATTAGAGTCAAGAATGATTCTACCTTCTTATTTCCACCAGCTGGAGTTGATACAAGCCTGACATCTAAGATTTATTCACTCTGGTTGCTCATCTATCTCCAAAGACTACCCAAACTTTGAAATTCCACCCATATTCCTACACCTTTGTACAGCATCTACCAAGGAATTCCCAAGCAGGACTGGAAAGACTCTTCAGACTACCAATGAAGACACAATGAACTCATGCAGTTTGTTTAGTGCAGGAAATAGTTGCTAGCCAAGGCCAGCTGCCCTGTCTAAAGATGAGGCTACCCACTCAAGTACCTGATGTACCAAAGCCAGCCAGACCCTTGGCTATTGTCAGAGTAAGGTGGGAAAGGAGAATTATGAGTGAAATAAAAGCCCTGCAAAATAACATCAGAAACAAAGAAAAAAGTGGACTGAGAAATGAACGGAAGCAGAAACAGGTTCACAGAGGAAGAAAATCCAAGTATAAAGCTGTGGATTAAAAGATTAGACATAATATATGTAAAGCATAGGAATTAAGACAGCCACAGCCACTCCAGAGACAGGCTGTTCAGAAGCTAGGTGTACAGGACAGCCCAGGTTCTCAAACACAGGAGCCCTATGCCTGCATATTAGTTCCATAAGAAGCCAATCTAAGGTGCCAAGCACCCATCATGCTCCACTTACCCCTCCCACAGACTCTGGACTGCTGTTTGTGGAAACTTAGTCCAGTACAGTATCCATTGTTGTGTAGCACATGTATCATGTATTTAATTACCTGTAACAAGTTATGACAATTATAAGCCTAAGACATTGTTCACAGTGCTGCCAATACCATTACTTATCCACAGACATCTGACACTTAAAAAGCTGTATTCCAGGCAGAAAGGCATCCACAGGTCTAATCCTGCCCTTTCCATTTCCTTGTGGACACCTCTTAAGTCACTGTAGTCATTCACTTTAGCGTTACAGTAGTTTAATATTCTGTCATGGTATTACCTGGAATAGTCAAGGTTTTAGGAGATAAGGAGAAGTACTACACTTTGTCAGGCTTGTTTCTCAGGCTGCCACAACTGTGATTCTTTTCTCCTTGCACTCATCAGGTAGGGTCAATCTCTTATCAGCATTTGGATTAGATGGTCATGTCTACTTGGGCTACTCTACAGTTGTTTATTGATGTGGTTTGAGGGGACATAGACTGTACTGGAAGGACAGAAAAATCCTCATGTAGTAGAAAAGAATTTTAACCCTACTCTTCTTAGTAGTCAAAAAATATACAGATCACCTTAATTTTGTGTGTGGCAGATGGAAGCAAAATACCTGTAAAACTAGGCACACTTCAAAAGAAGAATAGAAACTGAAAGGATAAAAAGTCAACCAAAAAACCATCTGCTTTTCCTTCAGATCTGAGAGTCCATTGAATGCACTCTTTTAGATTGCTCTAAAACACAGCAAGAAAGAGTGTTCTTGTATTATTTCAAAGAGAAGCCAAACACACAGATCACTGTGTGAGATCACTGTGTCTCATGATAATTTGGAGACAAGAAGGACCATGGTGGCTGGGAGATTCCCAGTCAGCAACAGAAAGGGTTTTTGAAGGATTGATATACAGTAGTGTCCCCAGGTTACCACTGACTCAGCTCACTGGCTCCCTAGAAATCTAAACCTGGCCTTGCTGGTATTACATGTGGTGACTGCCATTGAACAGGATGGTTTTGTCATAACTAAGAGTCTTCCTCAAAGCCACTTATAGAGAGAAATATAGTAAATAAAGTCAGAAAGTTACTATGGGGAGATAGCTATCTTTCTGCATACTATGCTATGTCAGGTAATCTCTGATGTAAAGCTATCTTTGCCTCTTTTTAGCCTGTCCTATAAGTTGTCACTGAAATAAAAGCATTATTTTATTAGAACCTGTTTCCCATCTTGTTCAATTTGTATAGGCCAATGTTAAATGATCCTAATTGGTATCATCAAATTGTAAAGAGAAAAAAAAAATCAAACCAGCCTACCAACAATTGATAGATAGATACAGGAGAAAAAAACCAAACCAGGCATTTAATGACAAAGGTAGGAGCAAAGAGGCACAGAAGGGAAGGAGATGGACAATTTTACTTCCAGATTAACTAAAACCTGTTGCAATTCTCTGGATAAACTGTTTAATCTCTGTTTTCTGTGCCTCATATATGTCCCCTCCTCTAAAGTAATGGAGGTGAAGCCAATCCATCTAGGCTCTAACCTGGCAAGAAGCTGCTGAATTTCTCATATGCCAATTAAGCCCAAAGGAGAGAAGGTCATAGTCCTGACTGTGTTGCGCAGAGCATTGCTGCACCCAGTCAGTAGGGCAATTTGTTCTGTAATGGGGTCGATCTTCCTTCAAGCCAGGGCTGTGACCCAGAACAACCTGAATACACTCCATGGATTTGAATTAGTAAGCAGGGTGCACCTTTAGAGATCCTTGTACAGTCAGGTACCAGGTACCAGAGGAGATCCTGCTTATTTTAGGGAAAACAGACACCTTCTTGCTTTCTAATGGTGTTCATGGCCAAACAAGAGTTCTTCATCCCCATACAGTCTGCACTCACCCTAGACACCTGAATTATTTTCTCTTTCAGCTGTCTCCACATCTAGAGTATCTATCCCACCATTAAACTGTCTTGAAGGAGTAATTTGTGGTTATTTTTCAGTATGTCCATCTTAATATTTACTGTGTTGTGCTATTCTGAGACATGACATCATGAAAACAACAACAAAGTTGAAATTCAAAGAGGACTACTATATTCCTAATTAAATGTGGTTGGGAAACATCTCAAAAGATGCTAGATATCTAACTTTTACCCTGAAGACTCAAATTGGGATCTGACTGTCAGACAGACTCTCCCTTTACTTCAAAGCATGGCCAACTGATGCATCTGCAGCACCATGTACAGATTGATAGCTTCACTGGGGCTCAGACTCTTTACAACAGTGGAAGATCTGGCCCTAGGGATCCCTTCCGCAGCATCTCCCTAAGCAAGATCCTCTGAAGTGCCAGAGCTCAACCACTGCAGCTGAACATTTTGGGGAATGATGTTTTGGTACAAAATACAGCAAAAATGAGGTTAGGGTGCAACCAAGGCCTCTTCTAATGACCTAGCTGAAACGGTTGACCAGTTACAAACTCAGCTGTTTGTTTCAGCTTCAATTGCTCTTAAAGTTCTGCAAGTATCTGTATGTGAACTAAACCATTTTAACATGATTTATATTTATCTGTCTGGGATTGCCTGAAACGGGCCAGAAGCACACACAGAATTTGTTTGGCATCTGATCTGTGGTCTGAATTAATCTCCAGCTGAGGGGCAATAGTGAACAAGGAGGAGTAGGTTCTTACACTACTCAGTCATATCCACACGTGGAAGTACTCTGCTTCCTTCATAGGAATAAAGTGGCAGCTGAAAGGAAGATGTTCTGTTTTAAATATTATTTTAATACTTTAGCTTTTTACTGTAGGTCATATATGTGACAGAATAGCCAGAGTTTCGCCTCGGCAGCTGCTTGTTATTACTTACTACTTATAATACCTGCTACTTATATTTAGCAAACTCCTGTTTTAGAGTAGGAGTAAAGGTTGGAATCAATTCCTTTTTTCTATTACTGTATGTGTGTTGTATCTCCACCTACTCTTTATTCTCCACTCCTCTTCTACTTGAAGCAACCATGGAAATTGCAACCAAGGTTGGAACCAGGTTCCCAGAAATATATATATTCCTGTTTTTACTGTGGACCTGCAGCAACTGGTTGGACAGGAATGGCCCTCTTCTCCCATTAGATATTACGCTCATCCTGCCCATAATATACTGGAAGTCAGATCCTCATCTAACCTGAGGGGACTGTTTCCTTTATTCGTTTCCCCAACAAACTGTAAACACCACAATAATATATTCTGACTAGAAGAAATAAAAAGGTTCCTGTAGATATGGTTTGTGTATGCTGCTGAAAGAGGTCAGCTCTGTTAATGGCAAGAGAGAAGTACATATACAAATGTGCTCACTGCCAGGCAATCACAAGCCTTTAATGGGTAGAGAAATCAGTAGAGACTCATATGTATGTTTTATTAATTCTTCCTCTATTTTGGCCTGTGCAGGCCTGGTGCATGCACTTACTTAGGAATTTACATACCATTGGTATGGGTATGAGGCCAGATAAGAAAGTTGATTAACTACCACACAAATAAATTCAGTGATGTCTGTGACAAGTCAAGGTCTGCATTTAGTCATGCTGCTGTTCTGCTGGAAAACTGTGAGGCCAGGATGCTTCAACCCAGCAAGGTGAGCTACAGCTCACAGTCACCTTTTTCTGACACTGAACAGAAGAATCATATGTGATTTCCCCTTCTATTCCAATGTTTTATTTGTCCTGTGGATGTTAAAAACAAAGGGGATGACAAGGTTCAACACTTTCAGGTACACTGTGTAAAGACATCTGTGAAGTTTTATTTCCCTTACAAATAGAGTCCCTTTTAAGTTGCCTGCAAAGAAAAACAACCCAAAAACTCACAGCTTTTCCTATGCTGTTTGACAAAAGTAGTACACACTGTTCTATGGGTTACTGTATTCTGGCTTGCTTTCCAGCTCACAAGCCAAAGGAGAACATTTGAGATGTATGGAAGGAGTTCTTAGAATGCACGGCAGATGTGCAAAACATGGACTACAATAACAAGCAGCACAGAGACAGCCAGAGAACATGGCAATTGCTTCTGAAGAAATAAATGCAGTGTCTGTAGGGCAATATTCGTATTTCAGCTGTTAAAGTCACACAAAGCATGATCACCAGCTTCTCTGTAAGGTTCATATGACTGAGTGGTATTTGAATCAGATATATGGGACTGTGCTTCTTAACTCAAGCTACGCTATGTTCGGGTTAGTTTCCCTACTTCTATACAGAAAATCATAGCCAGAGTGCTAGATGTATTTTTACCTTTTACATATTAAATAGATCCACTGTACAGGCAACAGCAGCTGTTCATGAGCCTTATTGTGAGGCACAGAAGAGCTCAAGAGTTTGCTCCCTCATTCACAGAGACAGAAAGTATATCAGCATCTGTGAATAGCCTATACCATCAGGAGACTCGTTACCAAGGGTAAACTAAATAAAACCTCCACAAAGCATGAACGATCAGTTTGATTTGTTATTCTGACAGAACCGCTAACAGTGACTTACATTTTCAGTCACAGCTATAATCCTATTCCAAGAAACCTTTCCAAAGCCGAGATGGCTTCTTGGTCAAGCAGATATGACAACCACGTGGAAGCAAAAACCAGTTTGCAATATTATAGAATCATAGAATGGTAGGGCTGGAAGGGACCTTTAGAGATCATCTAGTCCAACCCCTCTGCAGAAGCAGGTTCACCTAGATCAGGTTGCAGGAAACTGTGAAGGGCTATGTTTGGTTGCACAGACACATCCATGGTACAGATATGCAAGAGCGAGACTGGATGAGAAGAGATTTGTTGCACATACTTGGTTCTGAAATGTGTCATGCCAGTGATCTGTAGCCAATGAGAATTTGGTTTCATATGAAGAAGATAAAGGTAAGGTGCTTCCCCATAAGCACCTCTCTTTTTGACGTTCCCCTACAAGGCTGGAATCAGCTTGGCAAGCAGACAAAGGACAGTGTGTAGATGTTCCTCTGTCCCTACAGTCTACCCAGCAAAGTCCTTGGTGGAATGAGGTTATTTTCAAAAGATCCTGACCACAGGATACCTGCAGTAGCCTACGGCAATTTACATCCAGAGAAGTCAGACCACCAAGAACTGACAAAAAAAAGACACCTGATTGTATAGGTATTGAACTGGCACAAATCTCTATTGCCCACAGAAATGTCTAGATCACTCCACAGAGGAGTCATTCTCATTCACTGTCTCTGAGGATCCTGGTACCACTGTCTTTTCCATCACTTAGCCCTCTGCCATTACATTCATGGATCTGACTGGGACCAAGTACACAACATGATAGTTTCACTGCCTTCTGGTTATTCCATGTTTGTGGAAACAGAGGCCAACATCCAATAAGGTCATACCATGGCTGAATGCGTGCCTCTAGAAGGATTTAAAACCATGGCACAGCAGGATGTATATCTCAAGTAAGCTATTTCCAGGTGGAAATAGACTCAGAGTGATTACATGTGGATTCACTTTAATACCAGTTCCTGAAAGCAGAATTTGACTGACTGTATCTGCCCTAGCTGATTTTACTAATGACTGATTTTGCTAACAAGTACCACATTCAAACCTTCCATCAATACAGAAAGAACTCTGCATATGTTGCACAAAACTGGAGGTTTTCTGCTCAGGTTAGCAATGTTCCTGCTGGACAGGGCTGAGCTGAAGTTCACTGGAATCCTAGGCAAAGGCAAGCATTGCCATGGACTCTGAGACCCCAGCAATTCAATGCCGATTAAACTGTTTACCCTTGAGAAGGTAGGGCCAACACTGCTTAAAGTGGGGTGAGGCTCAATGTTTTGCTGACTGCTGTTGAAATTGGTAACAGACTTTGCATATTATATCACCATTTTTTTTTGTGTTGTATTTCACATGCAGTGTTTTTCTGCTTTTGACTTTGAGGTGTGAGGGGGAAGGCTCTAATCATATGGCCTTGTGCAGATGCTCCATTTGCATTTCTATTAATCCAGGCCCTCCTGGAGACGTTTGAGCATAGGCACAGCATGCTCTGCGTTTGAACTTGTGAGAACCCACACCACTGCTTAATAACTTAATACATATGTATAGCCTCCTTCAGACAGCCCACTAGGAGGCAGAAGCAGGGGGAGGTGCCATCGCTGCACAGGCTGCAGGGCTCTATGGAAATGCTTCTGATGAGGAGGGTACCTTGCCGAATAAAAAACCCAGCTCCCAAATGCTGGGCTGGTGCTGATTTAGGTCAGAAAACTTGTTTTACTGTGATTTGTACAAATGAGAGCTCACATGGATCTGCTGGAGAATGTTTAAGGTGCCTAGCAACTTTGCTTGCAGCACTTGAATGTAGTAGTGATACATTTCACGTGAACAGGAACAAGAAATAAGGCTGGGTCTTTGTCTCCCTCTACTTTTACCTTCCCTGAACACTTCTCTTCAGAAGGATACCTAACTCTGTCTCAGCAAAGGGCCACAATAAGAAATGGCAGCTTCCCCACGTCTGAAGTGATTAATAGCTAATGGAGCAGCAACCTCTACACAGAAAAACACTTTTCATCAGAAATAGAGTCAAAAGACAATTTTTTTTGATAGAAAAATGTTCTGGAGCCCATTTCTGCAGAACACTTGGAAGAGGAAAGAGAAAAGACCCACACTTGCCAGCACAGATGGGTATAGACGGCCCCAGGGTCACTATGTTAGTGTGCCTACGTGGGCTGCATCCTGCCATTGGGCCAAAACCCTTCCAACTTCAACACACCCTTGTCCACACACAAACACTCCAAAAAAATTGCCAGCTACCTTGCTGCTGCTCCTCCTTGGGATGCCTTGGCCTATTACTCACTCTGAAGGAGGTCAGGAAGGGATCTGAGCAGGGGGCTTGGTCACATGCAGAGCAAGTACCAACAGCAAAAGGTGGGGAAAAGAAGGGAGGAAGGACTGGTTCAGCATGTCTCCTTTCCTCCCCTCAAAACAATTGCACTGTTCATTTTGACACAAACAAAAATCTGAACAACTTCCTGAATTTCCTCCCTCCCACCGCCACCATAATTCCTGCTTTTCAGTTAGTTCTAGCAGATGTTGTAGGAGATTAATGTAAAACTTATGCAAGGACTGCACCATTTTATGATTTTCTTACACTTAAAAAGAAAGTGTCCATTACTCTGTCCAACTCCAACACCTCTCTGAAGTCTCCATTAAAGCCTTCTCGATACAGTCCTAGCTGCCTGTGAAATTGGCTTACACCAAATTGCAGGAAAAAGCTCTTAGCTCTCCTGTAATAAAACAAACTGAGGGAGCAAGGGGGATGATAACTTCCAGGACTGACACTCGGCTGTGGACAAAGTAGCCGTGCAGGCTGTAAGCAATCCAGTCCGTAGCATTTAAGGTGGCAGCTGCAGACAAATGGAAAAATGACATGCTGGAAGCAAAACTGAGAGAGAAGAAATATAGCCCAGGTCTGAGAGTCAATCTTAGTCCATCAGGTAAAGAGAACAGATAATTGGTGACGAGACACTTGAAATTAGGTGCATGATAGGTCCACCACTGCCTGGCTACATTCATTTTTGTTACAGTCAATGAGCACTAGTGTGTGGGGGGAGTTAAGAATATTTCTTAAACCTTTGCATCGTCCTGTCACATTTCCATGAATCTATATCTCCCTCATAGACACACAGGCAATTGTCCTCTGCGGGCTGTCACCCACTCAGCTCCACTATGGACATGTGGCTGCAGGCAGAGCTTGTGGCATGAGCCCTGCTCTTGTTCCCACAAATCTCAGCTGAAGGTGAAAAAGCTCAGATTGCCCATGACTGTGCTCTTAACCCCTAGCACCACATGCTGCTTGCAGCAGCTCACCACAGCAAGGGGGACGAGGCTCGAGACAGGGTTGGGGGGAACTCTGGGTGCAGGGGGCAAGGGTAGCCTCAGCCTACCCTCACCCACCTCTGTGAGAGGACTTGGTGGATTAAATCCAAGCCTGGTGAGCAATGGGAGAGGGCTACTCCCCTGCACTGCTATCCTTTTCAAAATCACACGTCCTGACTTCTCTCAAGTGAGGCTTTTCATCTCAAAGCCCACAGCCATGGTGGGAATGGGTGGGGAGAGAATGCTGGCGGTCCACGGGCCAGGTGAGGTATGCCATTCTGGATGGAGTGCCTCAAGGTGTTCCAGAGGCGTGGAGCCAGCATGGCCACCAGTGCCACAAGGTCCCTGGATCTCTGAAACAGTGTTCCCTGGCTCCTGGGGAGACCAGTGCCAGCCTCTGCATTCCCCACACAACCAGGGAGATAATAGCCAAGCAAGCCTGCCCTGTGGCCCAGCATGCTCTGCAGGGCCAGCACTCCCATGTCCAGACCTGGCGCCAGGGTCTCACAGGTGCAGGAGACAGCCATCAAGCATTAGACCTCATTTTTCTCTCAGTTGTGTGAAGTCATTCTGCACCTCAATCCATGAGTGCCATAGTTGAAAGAGGTAATGCCCAACCTCATCGGGACTGCTCTTGCTATCCCATGTGAGGAGCAGCCATTCTGACAGCCTCAGATGGCAGTATTCCTTGCCAAGGCCCAACAGCCCGCTCTGTTTCCTCTTTTCCTTATGAGATTCTTCCAAACGACACAAAGCCATACATTAGGTTCATTTAACACGAGTGAAAGAGACCAGAAATGTCTAATAAAGCAAAATATAACGAGATACCAGCTACTACTAATCATGTTCAGTTTATGCGTTCTTGCTTCGTTCTTATAGAATATTATTGTACAATAAATGCTTTGCTCTTATCTTACAAGCCAAAAAAAATAAATTCTCTAGATATCATACTACTGAATAACAAAGGCAATGAACAAGCTTAATAATCTCCAATCTGGTTTTCCACCACACGTAATGATAGAGATGCTGTGAATTCTGTGGACAAAGTACGTGAAGAAGCACCCACAAGTACTGAAAATTTAATTAAAAGTCAGGAAAGCCATTGCAACGAAGACTCAGCAGAAAGACATTTATTTTTAAAATCTAATATATTCTTCATGACTAAAGGCTAAAGCACACGCTGACTTACACATTTAGCTGTAACTGATTTAAGATCCTTGATTTTTTTGCGCACAGGGTGGCGCTCAATTTGCAATGGAGTAAATTGGCAGAATTTAATTTGGTGGATTTTTTTAACTCTGCAAAAAGAATCCTCATTAAAACCTCACGATAGGCTGTATACTTTTTTCATCATTAACTAGCCTAACTGCAGGTAAAAGAGATACAATTATGGATTTATATAAATCCTATTGTCAATTTACAGCTCAAAGACTGGTGAGTTACCTCATTTTGAATAGGTTATTTTTTCCCCTTAACCTTTCTTTGTTTTAATGAGGATTCAGTTTGTCATTGTCGGGGTGCCTGTTTGCAAGAAAGTTTCTCATCATGTGAAGGAGGTGTAAGGAATAAGGACAGAAGAGCTTCTGCTGAATTTTAAACCCCATCAGAAACTGTGGCCTGGAGATTCAGCCTTTAAATATTCACCTTTCCAAGAGGATAGACAGATGTCAGCTGCCCTTTCCTCACAATCTCAGCCCCATAACTACTCTATTCCTCATGCTTTGGAGCTTTCCACTTCACTCATGCCCAGGCTTTTTTCCTTCCTTGCCCTGCCTTATCTAATCCCACCTCTCACCAAAGCACCATCAAATTCTTTGTTCAGCACCACGGGTAACTCCAGGTACAGTCTGCACCACACATCTGAAAAATTGATAGATAGATGTGACTGAGGCTCAGGAGCCCCCAAAGAAAATGACAGCCAGCGCTGTTGCTGGGAGACCCTTCTGCTCAATAGGTGCCCAAGGCCCAAAACCAAGACCCCACCATAGTTAATGAGGCAGGTTCTCAGCTCACAAATTTTGCAAGTTACAGCAGCTGAGCCTCTGCCTCACAAAATGTTTTCCCATTAACTTCAAAGGTTAATTAAGCTTCTAGATTTAATTCTTAGTCTCCAGGTAGGTGGACACGTTATTCAAGAGAAAGACTGCCATACGGCATATTACTTAATAACTGTGGCCGGGAATGCAACTACTCCTCTGACTGAAATGCTGCCTCCCCTTTCCTCTACCAAGCTCCTCCAGCAGCTACTGAATAAGCCTGGGGACTGAAGGGATGACAAGGGGAGAGAGCAAATGGGCAGTGTCATCTTCTACCAGGCTGTTACCCACCTCCTTGATTTGAATACTTTCAGAAATGTATTTACAAATTCGTTACTCATCTCCAGTTTAAATACTACCTTGCAACATATGAGAATAGATACAGCAAGCCAAGGGTGAAGAAATTGTTCCCATAAGGAGACTGAAGAAAGAAATGAGAAACACAAAGAGAAGGGATTTGTAAGAGGGGCTGGATTTTAACCTTCCTTGGGGTGAGGGAATAAGCACAGCTACTACTCTAAGCACTTAGATGTTGAAAGCTGTTGTTTTTCCTCTTTGAACTTTTTACCAGATGTAGCAATTAAATGATAAAGTTGTCTTTAGCTCATTAGCTGATGAGTTAATTATATGCTAAAATTAACCTTTTTTAAGCTCTTAATAGAACCTCTTTTATCTGAGTAGCCACAGTCTATGTTAAAATTCTGAATGATCTGGGCTAAAAATCAATAATTTGTATAACTTCCATGTATGAACTGGGAATTAAACGCATCTTTAAAACATACTATAATGATAACCTCAAGCTGAAATTGAAATAAAGATATTCCTTAGTGATTTCAAGGACAACGCTTTCACCAGTGCAAAGGCCGTGTAAGCCACTAAAGAACATTGCCACTGGGGACAGCTCTCCTGCCTGTAGCACAAAGATAAATCAAGCTGAGACTAAGACCAAGATTTTGGTTTTTCGAGTATTTTTGTGCTGCAGCCCTGTATTTCACATTTATGATCTTCCTATTCATGCCAATGCTCAGTCAGAAGTGACTGTTCTCGTCTTTAAAAGTTGGAGGAGTGGATTCATTTTGAGACCTAATGTATCCCTATCAATGATCAAAAGAATCTAATCATTCCCCCATGCAGAGAGCTGTTAGATGATGTGCCGTGCTTTTCCCCATATAATCAATTGCTAGCAGATTTGACAGAAACTCAGCAACCATTCTTTAGTTCAGTTTGCATTAAGGGTCTTACATTTAAAGGAGCAAAAGTCTGATTGTTTAGCACTTAAATTGTACATGTTCAGCAGAATAAAACTAATTATCTCTGAATATTACATTACATGACTTCCTTATATGAACTGTGAAGAATAAACTTACAGAATCCTCAGTTTGAAGTGTCAGTAATCAATAGTTTGATTGTTTATTAATAGTTTCTTTCTTTGGATTCATTTCAGCCACCACAGAAGCCAAACTTTATATACCTTCCGATGCCGACTTACAGACAAGTCATCCTTAGAAGTGACTTCAGAACTGACTTTAGAACTAACTTTACCAATGAGGCCTAAAGGTCATTGAAATCCTCATTATTTCAGCAAGATCTGGGCCAGACTTACCAAGAATTATTCTCCATAACCTTGGCTTGTACTATGAGCAGACAGTTAACATTCATTTTCATCTTCTAATGCCAGAGAACAGGTCCTCTTTAGGACATGGGCAAACACAGCTCTCAGTTGCTGCCATAGTGTCTTATATCCTGCACCACACCTCAGTCAGCCTGTGTGGAAGCCTCGACAAAGTAGAGCTAATTTGCAAGCCTCATCATTCATATATGAATCATTATTAATTGTGGGGAGAAAAATAACCCAATAATTCACAGCTAGCTTTTGATCTGAAGGTTTACTCTAAGCATTTGTGAGGTGATGAAATGGGAAGAAAACCAAGATAATATTTCAGTTTCACTGTTAAGAATTAAACCATTGCTGTAAAAGGTTTCAAGCATCTTCCAGCTAAAGGAATTCTTTGCATATACTTAACAGCATGGTCCTGTTTATGATTTGTATAGGTCCATAAATCTAAGGCCTCCCAGACATGCCAGGATGCTGGAGAACAGTCTAAATGGACTGACCTCTGATAACTGGACCTTGCAGTAAAAGGTGCTTCCTCGTGTGCTATAGCTGGGTTAAGTCAATTTGAATAGATAGGGTAAGGCAAATATGGGAATTATCAGTCAAGATTGCTCTGCCAACAGGCACAGTTCATTGTATGATAGCAGGCTGAAGGTTGTACTATTCCCTGGAGTCAGTTTGATAAATAAGAAGGTTATGGGTATAAGACTGTTCAAGCATGAAGAAATTTTTGTTGATATAGTCTCAAAAATTGTTTTTTTTTCTTTAATAAGCTGCAGGGCTCCTCTTCAGCAAGACTACCAGTCAACTCTGATAGCCTAGGCTACAATAAGCTGAATCACACTCCAGTTCTTTCAAAATCTGCTATTGTTACTGGCTTGCTTTAGCTGTACCTAGGAAAGTGCAATACAGGCAAAGTAAACCTGAGTCTTCCAAGCTAACTAAAAGAGAGCAGAAGCTATCAGAGAAAGGTTACACCTCTTTAAAGATGGAAATTGGTACTGAAGCTGTATATCAAAACAACAACAACATTGTTTATTTTTTTAAAGGTGCAAATTACCAATCTTACTTCAGGCTTTTTTTTAAATACCTTATTAAGAATTTCTATCAGTGAAATTTTACACAGCATTAAACACTTACAAAATATGGTGCACTGGCAATACATAGCCTTCTTCAGTCTCCCTTCTGAAACACAGTGATCCCAGCTACCAACTCCTGTCACTGCACTGAACACAGCAGAAGAGTCAAAATAAAGAATTACCCTTCCTACTCCTACAGAATAAAGGAATGGATTTTGCCTCTCACTTCTCAGTATGTACAAACAGGGAGCACGGCAACACAAGGGGACTTACAGAGCAGGACTTGTTGGGCCAGGAAGCCAAGCCTGGACAAGGTTACCCTCAGGAGGGAGGCAGGCCACAGAGTCAGGGCATTTCTACATGATTGTATGCATTTTCTTTAAGAGAGTCTGGTAAGGATACCAGAACACAGAATAGCGTTATAGTTGGCCCAGAAAATTAAAGCCCTGAATGACAGCCGCATTCCTGATATGATACCTCCCATCTTGGCCAGGTTAACTTGATTTGATTTGAGAAGTACTAATTAGAAATGACCTGTCTACTCACTGGTGATCAGATGGGGGAAAAAAAAGCCTCCACAGACTTCTTGTGTCTTACTGTGAGACATCAGACAAGGCACTAGCTTTCCTGCAGTGCTGAGCAACCTGCCTCCTTCCTCCTCTCTCAAAAAATCAGGTCCTGCAATTTGCCACTGAAATGATGAGCCACCTGAGGAAATTTCTGCTCCCCAAAACTCCATCCTACTCGCAGCTTAAATCTGTCACTCGCTCTTTCTTTTTTAATTTTTTAACTACCAGCTCTCCAGTCCATTGTGCAGCTCCTTTTGATTTCGTTTCTCACCTGTCTGACAAGAGACAGAGGTAGGAATTAGCATTGCTTTCACATCCTTCCCCTCTCCTCACATCTCAGGGCAGTGATGTTTCTCTTTCCATCACATAACTCAGAACCTGACCTGAAGCTGACTGAGCAAGGTGATGGTTCTGCTTTCCAAAGGCCTGGTAACTCATCCAAAAACATCCTAAAACTGCCCAAAAACTTCAGTGGCCTTTAATCCATCTTGTGGCCACAGCGTGTGGGGAGAGCAGCCAGAATAAATGCCAGGGAGTGTACCAAGACCCTGCTCTGAGCACCAGGCACTCAAGAAGTCTGTTGGTTGCTTAATTTGATCTAGATTCCCCAAAACATCACTCTTCTATAAAACTAATGCTGGAGATACCTATTTTGCTCTGTGTGCCAGGTAGGGCAAGGCAGGATGGAACACTAAAACAAGCCACAAAGCACTGATTATCCCAAAAATAAGCCATCTAAAGGACATCAGTTTTTCAATTACATTCTTTGAGCAGATGGTGAAACTTGGGGATATAAAGGCAGCCCTCACTTATACTTTGTATGGTCTCTGAAACACAGTGCTGAAATCTCCAAATGTGCATTAAAGACCAGAAAGGTTGCTTAGACTTTGATTTGACTGTGCCTCTCTCAGAGGCCCTAAAACCATCTTCTCTCTCCTGCATCACAAAAAACCCACATATGTGGCAAAACACAGACCCATCTTAGTTCTGCACTGAGGAAGGCAGCACTCGAACCTTGGAGGCATGGCGTGCAGACCCTGTTCTGTCCACTCACTCCACCTTGAACCAAAGCCCTTACTCAGACTGCTTAACTAGACTTCAGAACTGGCCCCTGACACTCAGTCAATCCTCCTGCTGCCCCTTTGGCCGATCTGCTTGCTAGGCTGGGTAATATCATTTGGCAAATTAACTATATAATGGGATCAGTACCAGGAAAACCTAAATTTAACCTTTGCCCCACACAATTGCCTGCCTGCACAGAGGTATGAGCAGCTCCTGGTTTCATGAAGCAAAAACTCATCTTGCATAGGCAAAAAGACTTTTTTTTTCATGACAGAAATTTGCAATGATGCACTGACCGAAAAAAGAAGAAATAAATGTTTTTCACTGTGCTGTAAAACTGGTGGAAACTCAAAATCTCCTGGCTTTGTGTATAGATGAGATGTCAAGATGGTTTGAAATACTTCTCACAGTAAGAGCAAAAAAGGATGAATAAATAACATACAACATATGTGGAATATAAAGAAACACTGTAATTTGCTTCATTTTTTCCACAGGACAGAAATACATAAACATGAACATGCCAGGGATAAGACATGACACTAAGCTACTCCAGTGATATGTGCTTTAGGTATGTGAGTAGGTAGAATGGATGGATGGAGGAAAAACATATTACAGCTTATTTATTACTCATCTCAACCCATGTGTTGTCTCCCACTGTCCTTAGCAGATTCTTTTGTGGGCATAGAGTTCAAGTAAAGATCTGAATGCTACAAATGCATCAGACAGAGTGAGAGTCAGCTAATGCTGAAAGACAAAGCTATCCCCCAAAAATTGCTTCACACTCTGCTTTCTCTTTTCTTTTCAAAACCACAAGCTGCATTTTGCTTCAGTGGATCAAGGAAACCTCATGGCTCTCTACTCAGTTTTCATACCTTTTCAATTTTGGCTTCTAGAGGCCAAGTGAACTAGAGCAGGACTATTGTTCTGCTCAGTATAGCCTGAAGGGAACTCTTCTGTATGTTTGCTTGAATGTATGTATGTATGTTTGTACCAATACCTTGACCTGACTTTTTTAGGTATCCATTTTATGACAATCAGTATGTGTATAAGCACTTGCTTGGCCAATTCACTCCAATAAAGTGATCACCATGGAGGGAACTGGATAGATAAGAAAACAACACACCCTGTCTCTATCAAACAAACAATAATCATCATAGTTTGAACAGTTACACATACAGAAAGACTGGCATTGCCAGTCACTGCCATAAAACCATCACCAGTAACCACTGCAGCTCCTCCTAGCAGCACCTTACAGTCAGACCTTACAGAGAGACTGTGCTACAACAAGTAGATAAAACCCACACATGGATTTGTGTGATGTTGCAACATCAGTCTGCAGGTTCTCCTGAGATACTTTTTGTCCAGTGACCCATTCTGAGGAAGCCGTGACCGCATAAAACTCTACCACAGAGCAAATATCAGGCCCTGAGTTTGTCATTGCAACTCCTTCACAGATGAAAACTAACCCAAGCACATCTACACATGTGGCAACTGTATCTCATCTGTGCAGTACAACTAAGGACTTAAATGCAACTTTTTCTACATTGCTGAGCCACAGATGCTACGTCTGCACAGTCAAATGACAGTTGAGCCTTTGTCTTCTAACAAATAACGGCACAGTCACTTGGATAACAAACATTCTGCTGCTCCACGGGAAGCTACTTGCCTTGGGATTCAGTTTGCCTGTAACTCAGCTTCCTTGACAATGTCAGTTGGTCCACCTGGGATATGAGCAGTTGAAGGTGTGCAAAGACTTATCTTTCCGGACAGAGTACAAGCACTTAGAGCAATCCTAAATGTGCAGTTGAAAACACAGCTTGGTTGAATAAATGGTGAATGGTATATTAGTTCCATATTTACAGCTCTTACAATTATGGAAGCCTTGTCATCATCCTTTTAAGGAACTCAAATTAACAAGTGTGAACAAATTAACCTGGCTATCAGGCAACATGGTCATCTGCAGAAGAAAGCTTTTTAAATTGCTATTGTCAGTGCTTTGGCTAAAGTAATTGCATTTAAGTAGAACAATTTCTTTACCATGGCCCACAAGCCACAAACTAATAGAAAGATGGAAAATTTTGTTCTGTTTATGTGGCTGTCAGATTTTTTTTTCATGATACACCAGATTAAATTAGCTGACTCTGCTGTTTTGTCCAGGGTTGTGAAAAGGCTTTTCACTATGTCTTAACTGGTTTTTCTTCATGAGAAGAAAGAGGATTCAGATAGAAGAAAATTAAGACATAGAGGATTTAAAGGTAGCGAAGGCTCACCAGCAGCTTCTGCCACTGCCTCTCTATCCCCATGCTTTGTAGTGGGTTGTTTTGTGTTGCTCATCCTGCTTGCCTAGGCCAGTGGAAGCCTTTGCTCTGTCTGTCAAGAGTAATCCTAATATTAGGAGACTCCAGGCGAAGGATTGAACATGGCCTGGCACTCCCTGTGGCTGTTTGTTTGATGCTGATTTCACAGACGTTGAATGAGCCCTTAACCTCGTCACTCGCAGCTCCGTTTTGGCAGAATGTCAGGTAACAAAATTGGCCTTGAGAAATGCCAGACTTTGCCAGTTCCTCTTCAATAGAGGAGGCAGTTGTTTTGTCAGCAGTTATTCAACCCTTCATATTCCCAGGTCATCGTTGCTAAGCTCAGAGCAGAGGTACAAACACTGTCCCACTCTGCATTTCACTTCACTATGCTCAAAATTGCCAGGATACGACCTGGCAATCCTACCTCAGCTATAGGATTTTAAATGCAATCTCATTAATTCTCAAAACATGCATCCTGCAACAGAGAGGACTCAACATCATTTACTTGCCAGCTCGGTCTGTGGTGATACCAATAGGCGGAGTTGATTATGTTCAGACAAGGAAAGGAGTAATGACTGGTTCTAAACCCATAACAAGTGAGAGAAATATATTTCTAGGCAAATCCACAATGGAAAGAAAAAGTTAACTTTGTTACTTGAAAGCACATACACCTTGTTTTGTATTAATGCTGACTTTTTTATCAGTAATCAAATTAGTGACTATACCTCTTAACCAGCTGATTAAATGCCCAAGTCTTTTTCATACCAAACCCTAATGTACTCAGTACCTATGAGCCACAGGTCAACATTTCTGACGTAGGAGGCTCCAAAACAGTTCTAAACTTTTAACCCTCAACAATCCACAGCAAATTAGGGTGGGTTGTCTCTCGCTGTCGCTGAATTTCTGAGAGGAAGCAATGTTTGATATAACTGCTGATGAGCTGGTATTGCAGAGCTAATGCTATGAATATGGATTCTCTCTCACAGTTCATGTTTTTGCTCAATATGATCTCCATTTCTTTCCCATTAAGTTTACTCTATGTACCTGTATATGTATATAGATCTATTTCTTCACTGGGGGAGGGGCAGAAAACTTTTCCCTGTTTCTCTTGAAAGTCTACAGGGTGCTATTTCAAATCAAAAGTCCTTTATTATGACTAAGCTTCCTTCATGTGTGCGTTACGCTGACAATCCATCTTCACACTGATAGCTATACTAAGACTAATAAACCTATGTGCAATAGCTTTCAGGGTGTTTGTTGTGTTCTTCAGTAACATGTAACAAGAACAGCATGTTAAAGTCACCGTTTTGGGGGGTTTTACCAACTTGTCTGTGAGGCCATCCCAAAGAAGAGGATGCTGGTCTCAGACACGAATGAATTGCTGTGACCAAGTTTCTGAGCACACACTGGTGTTCAGTATAATCTGCAAACCAAGATGGTTATGATGGATTCATCCCCTGTCTCTGACACAGAGGCCCTCTGCTTCCAGTGCTACAAATTATCTAACACAATGTGGTAACACGAAAAGCCTGACCCTTGACACTCTTTAATGAGCAACCTGGAAGATCATGTGCCCTTGACAATGGTCTGTCACATGGGTGCATGCTGACTTCTCCATTCCTTCAGCATCCACAATGATGATATCTTTGTTCACAGATGATTATAGCTCAAGAGCAATGTTTCTCCATCATTAGTGACATCCTCTTTGCTGATATTTGGATATCAGCAGTCCTGGAGGTGGAATAGATGAAGAACCCTTCGAACCGGCACCAGTGTGGAGATGGTGATTTCTGCTCACCCTGAGCAATGCTAAAATCCCACAAGGGCAGGGAAAGAACCCCATGTGACCCATGGGGGGACAGACACCTTGGTCCTGTGACAGAACACTGAAACCAGGAAGCTTTCAGCACCTGCTCACATCTTGCAGAGCTTCATAGCTACATCCCACAGGCACGTGACCCAGGGAAGAGTCAGAGCTGAACCTTCCAGCACTGCAAATGGTAGAAGGCTGCTGAACATTTAGATACCTGAGGCCTCTCCTCCACCCCATTAGGAGTAAACATGCAGGGGTTTAAAATATGCAGCTCTTGACTCACCAGCTGGATGTGGGGTCAGGGCTATGGGGACTCAGTGGGGCTATCACAATGTGGCATAATGTACAGCAGCATGTAAAGGTCACTGTCATTCTATAGTGAAATCAATACATTCCCTCAAAAATCTATTAGGCAAAATATAGGCTATGACAGAAAGTTTAGAAGACTACAATAGAGCACCCACCGCTGTGCCTTAGATCTGAAGCACAGCAATGCAAGTGGGAGAGCACTTTGCAGAGAGCAATCTCCATTTACACTACAAGCACAATTTCTCTCTCACTGACTGGAAGCTCGAGAATTGGCTAGAGCATCTCCATGGTGCTTCTGAATCATTCTGAAATCAAAAAGAAGAATAAACTTGGGCAACTCAAAGAAAAAAAGAAAACACAGGAGGCTAAAAGTACATGGAAATCTTCCCAAGTCATCTCAGGCAGCTGAAGCCACATTACAGCTTGCCAAAGCAATGCATCTTCCAAGTACATTCACGTGTGCAAGATTTTTCTCATTTACGTTACTTTGTCACAACCACTTTCACTGAGGAGTCCTTTTCAGCACTGCAGCCCCTTCAGACATGTTTGCCAAAGACAATAAGATAGCAAAATGTGAATGAGTTAGCCCTGTAGCTGTACATCATTACACAGATGCGAAGAAAAGACAAGTATAAGATGGTTTTAGAAGAAAACTGAAGTGAAAAAGGTAAATGTGTTGTGACCTTAGATCATCCACCACTAGTTTCTGAAGTAATCTTTACTGAGTTCTTCTTTACGGCTTCTTGATTCTGATTTGCTACAAGTTGTACATGGCTCACCACTTCTTCCTTCCTGAGCAGGCCGCTGGATGCAGCCCTTCCTCCCCAGCCTCGCATGCTCCCGTCGCTGCAGAGTGTGTGTGTGCTCCCCCGTGGGCTGTATCCTTGTCTGAGAGCATCACTGAGAAACATGGACTAAATAAGAGCAACACAAATTTTCTCCTGACAAGCAAAGGTTTATTTTGCTATTGTGCTCACAGCGTGAAGCTGCTCACTGGGATTAAATGGATTAAAACCATTATCATAAATAATCAAATGTCTTTTATGTTAGCATTAAAAATATATCTATAATCACCTGTTACCAAGGTAAAGGGTATCAGAAGATCTGTTGGGCTTTGTGGTCCCTTTTTACCTTTTCTCTGGAAAGGAAACTGAGACATCACAAAAGATCAGCTACCTCTGAAGCTGCCATTGATACTGCACTGCACCCTAAATGTTGCTTTACCAGAAAATTCCTCTGACTTTTGCTAAGAATAGCAAGCACAAAGCTGGCACGGAGCATCATGATTATTTAATGACTGTAAAATAATAGTCTGTTATAGGTATGATTAAGCATAGCAAAACACCAGGCGAGACTGGAATTTTGATGATATATTGGAGGTAAATGGCTAGTAAGCACCTGAGTACCTTTTATTCCACAGAGAGGCTAAAAATCAAGAAAAGATACAAAGCAGCATCTCCTTCCATAACACAGTTTAGGTATGGTCTGCAAAGGGCATATGCATTTCAATTCCAGTAGAGATTCACGTTAAAGCAGCCCTCCAGCGTATTCCGCTTGGGTTCTACCTTCTTTGGATTTTGTAGTAGATCAAATTCCTCTTCACTGAACAGAAGGAAAACAAAGACGTTGAACTTTCCTCCAGGTGAGGATACCTCACCACATTAATTGTCAGGTTAATTCTGCTGTACTTCCTCCAGCCTTGGTTTGAGAGAGAGGTAATCTGGAGAAAACATTGCCTTTGATATAGCTGTGACAATTCTGTCGATGATATTATTCCCACCTTAGTCACACGAGGCATTCTAAGTAATTTAAATACCTCTGAATTTGTAGGTACTGGTTGTGAGGGAATGTGCTCTGGGAGGCACTGGTGGGGAGTGAATCCTGCACATCCAGCACAGCACGGAGATCCTGGCAGCCACAGGACCTGCAATGCTCCCCAGTGCTGCATCGGCGCTACACGGCACTGGGTTTCAGCAGCCATCAGACATATTGGGGTACATGGTTTTAAAGCAGCAGTTTCTTATCATTTTAAAATATAAATTGCAGATTACAGATAGTATTCTGCTTAAATTGTGGATCAGCTCTAAAAAGTGGCATCGTAAACCAGTGCAGCGCAGACCCACATTTATTGAGTCTCAGAGGTTTACAAATAAAATCTGTTTATAAGCTTTTAAAAAGTATCCTCTAGTAGACACTGCAAACTCAGTTTAGAATCTGCAAATCAGGCTGAGCTCCTCCTGCCTTGTGCTTCAGCAGCTATAATAAAAATTAACAGTCTAGTTGTTGAC
>NC_084768.1:6370163-6405163 GCF_028858725.1 Colius striatus
ACACTTTCTGCTGCTGCATACACACAGGCTGTAGCCTCAGAGCTCTCAGCCAGTTCAGATGTAGCAGAAGTGCTATGCCCAGCAAGCACTGGGCTGAGCTTGTCCTTCCAGGACAGTCCCAAGCAGTCCAAGTCTCCCCCATGCAAAGTAAGGTACTGCACAAACTGACTTGGGGTGCATGAAAGAAAGGAGGAAGGGGTGTCAGCAGGGCACAGAACAGGAGCTCATGTCATTTATTCCCCTCCCAAAACACTAAGGCAAATAGGAAACCTCAGAAAGGGACAGAACCCAGGTGAGGTTTGTCTCCAAAGTGAAGGAGAAAACAGCAACAGCATTTGTTACTGCTATGGTTTCACTGCCTGATTTCTCACCTTACAAAATAGAATCAGTTTCTATTTACATGTGAGGAGGAGCTGCTTTATGTTTGATGCAACACACGGATGTATTGCTAACAACATTTTAACTCTCTAAAACAAAGACACTGGTGATCACGTTGTCAACTGCAATGATTTCTATTTTGATTATGTTCCCATTTGACTGAATATACAGTTAACATCATTTCTTAAGGAAAATATTTACTGGGAGAAGGCAGATACTGTATGTATAAGTTTTATTTCATATTATTAGTTCCAGGTGGCAGTCTACTTACAATCTAAATCTCACTTTTTGTTAGAGAAACTGTTGAGAGTATAAAGCGTGACATAATAATGTAATCCTCTAAATTGATGTTTCTTTTCTTTTTGCTTACAATAGCATGGATCATCTGAAACATTGCCTGCATAAATGTGTCATTTGTCACAGGCTAAAAACTGTCATCATTAAGTTGATTAATCAAATGCTGTTCTAAAAGATGGATTGAAACACAAAATACTCAGCCTAGTGCCATATAATGAAGAGATTAATTTGAGGCACAAGACAACCAATTTAGTATAACTCTATGCTCATGCTTTATTTAGAAAGCCATCAATTAGTATATTTTTCCTTGATGTACTATTTTGTCTTTCTAAACACTGAGAAGGCGATTTGCTCCAAAGTCAATTTGCCTTCTGTAAACAGAAAGAGTTAGTTAAGCACCTTCTTGCTCTGTGATTCTATAAACTGCAACCTTGACTTGGAGTGCAAAGAGGAAATTAATGAGAGGGTAGAATTTACAGTGGAATTGCTCCTCTCTAATTTCCTTTATATAATGTAATTATCATTCTGGTAGCAAGAGTGACAGAAAGGAGAGTCTCAAAAGTGTTTCACTCCTTCATTATCTTGGATCTCTCTTTCTCTCCAGGATTAATACAGTCCATATGCAGACACAAGCCTCTCCCAGAAACAAAGTTGCAAAGACACTTAATCACCTTTTATTGTTTAGGAAAGTGAAAAAAGATGAAATGGTGTGCCAAGGTATCCTTTCTTGACCATTAGCGAAAGTCGCAGTGCTGCTAAAGATTAGAAGGATATACAGCACCACCGCCTTCTCTTCACAAACACTTGATAGCTCAAGTGCTATTAAAGATCAGCATCCAGAAAAACACCACCATTTCATCCATCAAATCATTCATCAGTGCTGGGTTAGGGAAATGGGTTGATAGTCACATCAGAGACTGAGTCTGTCGCATGGGTGGGCACAAAGGGTGGACACACTCCCAAACCACCTGCATGCCCTGCTTTCTGCCCTCAAAGTGCTAGGGGCCATGAGCCACAGCACAGCTTCACCCCTACAATCCAGACAACCAAAGTGACACATGGCCGCAGTATTTCATGCATGGTACAGGTCTGTGGATTCCTCATGACCTGGCCCTGGCAGCTACCTCCATGACAGATGATGAGGTGGACAATGTACCGTTCCCCTGTCCGAGGAGGATGCTCACACACACAGACAGGCAGGCACAAGCACATCCCTTCTCCTGGTTATGCTAAATAAGAATTTTTAAAATGTTAACTTATCAAAAATACACTAGAGGAAAAAGAAACAGCGTGGATGTTACCCCCTACTAATGAGGCACTAATGCATAATTATTATAATACACATGCTTCCCTCTGCAGAGGAATATTTATAAACATTGAAACAGTTGAGTCTGCACTGGACTCATAGGTACAAATTGTTTTCCTCCTGCAGTTTGCAGGTTTGTGTGTTTTTCCCCTTGCTGTAGTAATATTTTATGCATTTCATAAGGCTATAAGTAACCACATAGCCTTATGAAATATGGGCCTTTACTACTTGCTGCCCTAAATGAGAATATAAAGAATGAAACCCCACTAACTACAATGAAAGACATAGCCATTATTAAGGTATTCCATTAGCCCAGGTTTGGTTTCCAAGAGCACATGCTTTAGGACACAACAGCACTACAGCTACCAGAGGAAGACCTAACATGAACTATGACTGAAAAGCAGACAGCAGTCCAAAAATTACATTGAAAAATTGTTACAATGTTCTCTGTCTGTCTCTCCCACGCCTAGAAGATGCTCATGGCAGACAACAAGCAAGATCTCCAGGTGCTGAACTCCACCAGAGGCACCTCCCACCGGCAGTCTCCACTCTGCTTCCTGGGGCAGAGGAACCTGTGGCTGCCTGCCAAGGCATCCAAATGCCTTCCCTTGCAGCACAGCCTCTCTACCCCCTTCCCTTCCATTAGGTGATCAGGACTGGAAACCCTGTGGCTGGTGGGAGTCTCCGCTGCAGGTGCAGGACAGGGACCAGCAGCACCAGTGAGCCTGTCTGCATCTGGGTGGAGTTTGGGCCCAACCACACAGCTAATTAAAAATAAATTGTCATGAATATTAAAATGATGCTGAAAGATCCCAGTAGAGGACTCGAGTCCCTCCCAGAGCTGGAAGAGCAGTGTTGCATGCCAATTAAAGCTGAATATCAATAAACAGCAGTGTATTAAAGATGAAGAGAGACACCCATCCCACTTGTAGTGTGACCATCCTCTGCACCTGAAATGTTTCATGCAGTTCACCATGCTAAAAATCAATCTCATTTACTGGGTTTGGCATATGAATCACACTAAATAATATTGCCTGAGAAAACATAACAAGGGAAGTGAAATTAGAGATATAAAAAGCCCTTGTGTAAAAGTAAAATGTTAAACCACTGTATATTTTTCTCCTGCCTAGATGTGCCTTACTTCAGGAAACATTCTCCATCACCTTGACAGCATGCTTCCTTTCTGGATACTGTAGTTTATTTACTTGAATTATTAATGCTGCTTTTGTTTGTAGCTATATCTTAATTTTCTTCTTCTCATTCACCTGTCATGATTGTTTTGATTCACATCCTGGGACGATGCACAAAATATTTCCTTTGGAAACACTGTAGTGCCACCAATATTTTTACTCTGTTAACAGATTATTCTGTCTTCATGGTAAAACCAGATCCTTTCTCTTTTTTTTTTTTCCATGAAAACTGTCAATCACTGAGATTATGCTTTAAATGTATGGAGTGGATAAAACATAGAACTTAAACTACATATCATATGTCAGCAGAGAGCACTGAGTGTCCTGCAAATAGAGAAAGCAAGCAATTCTCTTCTACTAAATGAAAAATACGCCCACAGCAGCAAACCAGGTACCCTCAAACAATTAGTAACGCTCATGACAGCATTCTTCTGCATATGATGTGGAGTAATGCAGCTGCACTAGTGTGTCTGTTATTTGTAGAAAGAAGCAGCAATAAACCCTGTGGATTTTATTAGGCATTCAGTTTTATTCATTGTTTCTTCTGCCTAGGCTAAGATTCTGGAAAGCAATAAGATATATTTATGTTTAAATGGTGTTGTTTTCTACAATAAGAGCTGATAAAAATGAAAGTGAATGATTGCAGTAATTAAAGAAACGTCAAATGAGTGTTCACAATTTTTATAGCACAGGTGGAAAGTTTTGAGGATATTTCTTTTTAAAACATGTTTTACAGTTTCTCTTTGGGTAGCAGAGTAGACAGGCAACTCTGCTTACCTAGAAGTTACCTGGAACTCTGCTTTTTTGCTTTTTAAAACACCTCCTTCCCTCTTGTTTTTAATTTTAAAACATCTCTCCAACTTGTATACAAAATTCAAAAAGATTCTCCTGAACACACAATATGGAAAGACCATATGTACAAACAGCACACCATTTCAAACAGACTAGGCTCATTGGAAAAAGAAAACTTTTTTTTATTTGCCTTTGATTTCTTTCAGAAGGATAAAATGAAAGGGACAGTGATACATATTTTAAGCCCTGTGAATTCACAATGGGGCTTTAGAATAAAGAGGTAAAAACCTTTGAACTAAACAAAGGTCCATCACGGTGCACTTCTTTTTCACAAGCACCTTATAAAGGAAATTATGCCAGAGAGAGGGCCCAGCTGGCTTTTGCCACTACACCTCTCCTCTACAACACCCCAGCATCCTTTCCAGCCCTATCAATCTCCTGTATGCCATGTCATTGACTCCTCTTGGACCTGATCTCTTATCTCATAGAGCTGTTTTTCAGTCGAATGCCCTGTGAAAGTATCCACTCATGAGCTTACATCTGAGTGTCTCTTTGTACTAAGCAAAGCCTGTAGTCTAGCAGGCTGCATTAACTTGATTAAAGTGGGACGATAGACAGTTACTTAGGCTCTTACTTTGCTCTTAGATTAAAGACAAGAAAGCCTCCTTCTCTCAAGGTTTTTTTGCAAAACTGCAACTTTCAAAAGGGTCAGCAAAAGACAAAGGCTCTTGTAACAGAAGGAAAGAGGCTTTTATAACAAATGATTTCTAATTGCTCCTTTGTTCCAGAAGGACAGCAGTTACACCAGCTGAAACATAACAAGCCATCAGCATTTCTTGATGGAAAGCTTGTACACAGGGTTGCAAAGAGAGCGCTTTCTCCAAGTTCTAATAATTTCAAAAACATTATTTCCTTGTAAATAACACCTTATTTAATCCACTCAAACCCAGAAGAGAAGCACATATGACCAGCATGCATAATAGTCTTATTTTCACTAGCAGACTACAGAGCTGCTTGTGAATTCCTTCTGTTTCACCTCTAAGGAGCAGGATGGAGAAAGCACTCAGCCCCAGACTTTGCCCCTGTGTATAGCATTTCATATTCCTTGACAGATAAACTCTGAAGGAACCAGTGGGCTAGATTCTGATCTAATGCCACAAACGGCACTACTTCAGTGTTTACAGATGTGAAAGGGATATGAGCAATTACAATAACCAGGCTCACTTTTGCTTAGCTGCTATCCTGGGCAGCACTTCTGCAGGATGGGGTGATATACTCTTTGGACATAGTCTACTCATTAGCAAAAAGTAGTAATCTTAGATTTTCTGTAAACCTCAATGTGCAAGCATGCATCCATGTCTGAACTCATGAATGTGCACAAATGAAGATGCTTGTTTCTGGGCAAGGCTCAAAGTTTTCAGCCACATCTGAGGCTGTGCCAGGCACCCAGCTCCTGCTCAGGCTACCACACTCTGCATAGCTCTGGATAAGAGCTCAGCCTAGTGAGTGCTTCCCTCTTTACTGCAGGTGCAAGCAGCAGTCACCAGTCTTGAGACTACAGCTACAGAGCCAGGAAATAGTTTTAGGTCTCCAGCCTCATGTGTTAAGCTATACATGGATAATATGGACAGGAGAGAAAGAAGAGTGTCTTACACAGCCTTGGATCTGCAGAGAAAGAGAAAAAATGTCAACTGGTGCCACGATCACTGGGAAGAGGCTATGCCTGACAGGTTTTAGTTGAGGTTCTCAGGCAACATGGGTTCCATTCTCATGTTTGTAGTCACAGCATCAGTGGGGAGATTTCAAAAGATACATGAGAAGACAGAAACCCTGATGTGCTTTGAAGACTCCGAAGTACCTGGCACTTAAAGATGCATTTGTTTAAAAACCTCAGTGGAGACAAAGGCAGCAGAGGGAATGCTGGATGATGTCCCTCTGTCACCCACATAGTTTGAGGCCACCTTCTTTCTCCCAGGATTGGTCAGCTCTCTGTTTGGTAGACTTTTGTGGCAGACCACCTTTGTCTGCCGGTGCCCAAAGGTGCTATCATAATATCTTGGACAAGAGGGAGGAATAATTCTCATTCCACAGTCACTCTACCTGCCCCACTCCACCTAGAAGAGCCTGTTGCATCCCCGCCTGGCACTGCACCATCACAGTGGCTCTCGTTCCTGCCTCTGGAGACAGGCAAGGTGACTTTTTGGGGCAGGAGCTATGTGTCTCCTATGTAAAGTGCTGCAGACGCTTTGTTACCGTAAGAATAGTAATTACTGATCGAATATAACATTAACAATGAAGCAATGAAAGAGCTAAAGGCATTTCTTTGGGAAAAAAAGAAAAGAAAAAAAGCAAACAGAAAACTATTTTCCCCTTGGAAAAAAAACAGAACATTGATTACTCTTAAAGGGACCCTCTCAACTTCCCTTTGAGGACTCCCATTGATCTCAGATCTGTTTTCCCTTGCAGGCAAAAAAGATAAGTATTCTCTTGACATTCTCCTGTCTTCAGCAGACTGGGCTAACAGGGAGATTTTATTTCAAATACACATGAAGCTATGATGTATTCTGGACTCAGCTTATGCCCCTCTGCACATGCACAATGGCACTTTGAGCAATAGCCCTTCTTTCTATTGAGGTGTACAGAAAGAATGGTGATGTCAGTGTCCCCTTTGCTACTCATAAGGCTTCTGTGCATGACTGAGAGCCCAAGCACACTCAAAGAGAGCAAAAATTGAACCAATTTCAGGAAGTTAGTTTAAATGGCATCTACCCTTTTGAGATCTCTGGGGTTGAGTGTAACCAGGATGCAGGCTAAGGTCCAGACTGACAGAAAGTTACATTCACAGACCACAATATTCATAAACTCAGAGCCCGATTTACCAAAAACAAAATACATGAACATGAATGTACAGACTTACAGATTTTGGTTTAGGGTTCTTTAAAAATGGTTGCTGGTAAAGCAGGTTTTCTACCACAAACCAAAAGCCACACCTTTAATCAGTCTTTGGGTAATGTAGCAACTCACAGTTTCATCAAGCCCAGGAGCTCCTCTGACAAAGGAGTCCCACGTTATTGGGATGATTATCTACTTACAACGTGAAGAAGCTTATAGCAGTGACAATTGACTCAAAATGACATCTCTGAGGATGTCAGGAAAAGAGAAAAAAAGTAGGAGAGATTTCATGAGAGAAAGAGATCTACATTTTCTCATGTGAGTAAAGGGAGGACAGTCATACCCAGCAGTTTTGTGGTAAGTGGAGTCCAAGTCCGTGGTGTCAGGCTTTGAGTTTGTTTGCCTTCCCTCCTATTTCTCTTTCTCATTTTGCATAGAGCCCATAGTTACATGGAAGACCTACACTAATTCTTTTTGAATCTACACATGTTAACAAAAAAGGCTAAGAGCACTGTTTAGGATACTACCAGCACAAACATAAAAGATTGCTGCGAATGCTAGGCTAAGCCAGAGGAGAGGTAGAGGACTTCTCCCACAAACATATGAAAAGTGCCAGAGAGTTGTTACCTTGGAAATCCCAACAGAGAAGGAGCTTCTTCACAGCTTTCCAGAGTTGTCCACCGAGGGAAACTGTATGATCATATCCAGAAGGCAAATTGCATGATGGGACATTCCAGTCCTGTACCCACTACAGACATCAAGATCCCTAAGGTAGCAAGGAAAGAGAGCTGGCTGCTTCAGGAGTGCTTAAGACTGGCTGCTGATCAAGCCCATTTATCTTCTCTAATTGCTAATAGCTCCTACCTGGCTCACCCAAGGCATCCTGAAACAACTTTGCTGTTTAACCCTTGCAACACCACAGTGGACCTCCTGCTCGAGCAGCACAGCTGTGAGTCAGTAGGTTGCCTGGGTGCAAGCAGGGAGCTCTGCATTACACCTTTCCCATCAGGAGACCTGGAATGGGGCTCCTAGGACCATGTCAGGGTGGGAACCCCAGAGAGTTGCTAAGGAGTATTATAAGGCCTGTTAATGTCCCCAGGGCCCTGATGTTAGCCTGCCTTGGTTTGAGGACCCTACTCTTGACAGCACGCTGGTTCTCCCAGTGGGGGGTGGGGAGGTCCAGCTTTCCAAGGCTCTTTCCCAGTCTTCTCCAAAGCCTACAGCTTTGCACTGGGGTGAATCACTTGTGTACATAGACCCACACAAATGCACCAGCTGGGGCATTTCTCCAGACACTTGAAGTCTCTGGTCAAGAGTGAATTAGTTGTTGCAAGGACAGCCTTCCTTCTCCCTCCACTGCCATCTCAGGACAGCCTGCCCACCATGGCCCAGTGGTGCAGCCGGGCCTCCCTGATCACCCCACCACATGCCTGGAAACAACCACCATCACCCAAGAGCTCCAGCAACACTCTGGAGCTGGGAAAGAGGCTCCTTCATCTCAGACGGCCACAGGAAGGCTGCACGCAGAGCCAAAGGACAATTTGGGATGGAAAGTGCTGCTGGAGGTCATCTGGCCCAATCCCACCCAAAGCAAGGCCAGCCAGGATCCTGCTACACCTCCTGAAGAACTTCTTCTAATCCTGCTACCATGGAAGCTCAACCAGACCTAGATATTTTACCTGGAAAAAACCCTTTCCATAGCTGCACAATTCACCTATTTATTTTGGCTTTCACACCTTCCCTCCTAAATTTGCTGTGAAAGCAGCAGAGCTGGTACACAGCATTTTAGTGAATTGAGTGCCCAGGTTTTATTTTAGTCTGAGAGCAAAGTGATGATACACACATATGTGTAATGTAGCACAAAGGCATGTTTACTGAAGCATGCCACCACGATGCTCCAGTTAAAAAAAAATAACAAGCAACAAATCTGTTTCAACCCCAGCCATACGTTAGAAACCACATCTAGCTGCTATTTAGATCATGACCAGAGCACCACTTTTGGATAAATATAGACTTGTGTTACAGTCCTCTAATATATCTCCAGAGCAGTGGATTACCAGGGATTTAAAACTGTGTGTAGGTTTAGATGTGCATGATGTGTGTGTGAGTGTGTGTGAGTGTGTGTGAGTGTGAGCATGCTCAGTGCAAGCTTTAAATACTAACACTTCTTTTAAAATTGCTGTAATTTACAGTCACTGAGAATGAGGTTTCAGCAGCAAGCACTGAGAGGGAAGCTGTTGCTCAACAGCCACTTGTGTAAATATGTTACTTTAAAAAGAAAGGAAAAAAAAAACCCCAACCTTTCCATCTCTACCAGCGAAACGGCTACAAATGGGCTGCCATTAACTTTTGTTACTTGAGTAGGTGCCTGTAAAGGGCCAGGTGGTGTTTATGCAGATGAATGAGCATGTTACAATGTGTTCTTCCTTTTGGATAAAACATTAGCGTATCAGATGTGACAAATCAGATGTTCATCTTCCGCACTTCTGCATTATTTTACATTGAGAATTAGATAATGTGCTGCCTTAGCTTTTTACTTCGGGGGTTTTTTTTTTCCCTCCCCCTTCTTCTCTGGAATAATTTTATACACAAAGTTCTCCCAACACTCTGCATAATCATAGTCTCACCGTATGTAAGACACCGAGGTGTTATGGTAATTGTGTACCTCCAGGTAGCAGGCTTTGCATTAGATGGAAGTATATATTGCTTAACATGCTGCATAATTATTGTGAAACAGAAATAATGGACCTACATGTTCACTTTTTCTTTTTAATTCTGTTTCCCTACCAGAGCAGCAGATAATTCTTGTGTCTCTAGCAGCAGCAGAGGCAAGATAAATATTAGAATGTCTTACAACTGGAGGTATGCAAATAATTGAATCCTCACTACAGTGGCTAAACTGGGAAAATAACCTTTCATTTTGAGCTGACAAGGCCAAAAAAAAGTGTTTGGATTTCATAAAAATAAGAACTAAATCGTGCTTTGTGCTTGTGAGGTGTTTAGTTGTATTTAGACACGTTTGGTGTCAAAAGATGACCTTTACATTTAAAATATCACATTTTTAAACTTTATAAAAATCCCAAAGCGATTTTATCATTTCTCTTTTTTTCTCTTTTTGCCTATCTGCAACCATTTGAACATTTCTGTTTTAACCATCAGAAAGTGGCATTTTTAATGAGTAGATTATGTGCCTGAGATACTTCGTTTCGTTCCGATTCCAATGTTCAACGTTAATTCCGAGTCTCTCTGACAACTGGACCACAACTGTCCTTCTATTTTTGTGTTATTTCTTTACACTGTCAAATCAGGGCAGTTTTCCACTTCGAGGAGGCTGAATATATTCAGCAAATGACATAGTCATGGCCCATATGCCCTGTATATTTTGCTATTAATTGTCCTCAAGGAATTAATCTCTGCACAGTTACTTTGAACTGGTCTTAAGCCCTATGTAAACTTAATTCCTTTCACAGAAACACAGATCAGTCTAGGAGGAAACCTATGATTCCACATTTCCTTGTACTGGAGAAAGACTACAGCAGTGCCCAACACAGGCTAAATCCAGGTACATCCCAGGTGTGAGGCCAAATCCGTCCCATGGAAATTCTGTTGGTGGGAATAGTTTGGCCGTTACTTTGTATAGGTCAAACAAATTGGTGTCTGATTGTATTAAAACCACCAATTGCAAGTACAACACAAAGTATCTGAAATACTCAGCAGGCCCCAGGGCTGCAGAAAGGTTTTATGGGGAACAGATTTCCTAACCACTGCCTGCAGGACATGAGCACCCATAGGACATCCCAGAGGCAGCCATGCGGGATTTGCCAGGGAAGCTTGGCTGGGCTCTCCTTGGCAGAAAACCGAGCCCCTCCAGAGGCTGAGAATGCCTCAGCTTGCCCAGGGTCTGGCTCAACCACAGTGCAAAACTGGAAAAGCTCTATCAAGGTGAGGTACTTCTTTTTTCACTATTACAGGCATTTATAGCTCACCGAGCTTCACTTTACTTGAGTGACACCAACAGAATACACAACTGCTCCAGTTAAATGTGCAGCTCATTTCTGTCTACATCATGTTGGCAACATGTTCAAATGTATTCAAAATCAAGTCTGCAAAAGAATTTCTCATCATCAAAGACAGCAGCTTTAGTTCCCATAATTGTGTTGTTTTGTCCAAGGCTGAAAGGATAAAACAATGCTGCTGGAGGACAGCAGTTGCAGTACCTGTGTGGTCTCACTATCATGTGTCACACAGCCATCTCGGCCTGAGTGCTGCACAAGGCCCTGTAAGGACAGCCTAAATTCATCTTTAATTGTAGAACAGCAACAACATGCCTGCAGGGAGCATTTGCTCCCATTGTCTTGAAGACCACAAGCTATGAGCTAGTCCCTGATTAGGTCACTTCAGCCCCAGGAGCTGGTATTGGCTAGCTTATATCTCTTATTTTATCCAGTGACCTACTAAAGGCTCAGAAAGAGGAACCTCATGAGGTTCAACAAGGCCAAGGGTAGACTCCTGAACCCAGGAAGGAACAACTTCATGCACCAGTACAGGGGGAGACCTGCTGGAGAGCAGCTCTGTGGAGAGCGACCTGGGAGTCCCGGTTGATAATAAACTAACCATGAGCCAGCAATGTGCCCTCATGGCCAAGAAGGCCAATGGGATCTTGGGATGCATCAAGAAGAGTGTGGCCAGGAGGCTGAGGGAGGTTCTGCTCCCCTTGTACTCTGCCCTGGTGAGGCCTCCTCTGGAGTCCTGTGTCCAGTTCTGGGCTCCTCAGCTCAAGAGGGACAGGGAACTTCTGGAGAGAGTCCAGCGCAGGGCCACCAAGATGATCAGGGGACTGGAACATCTTCCTTATGAGGAAAGGCTGCAGGAACTGGGGCTGATTAGTCTGGAGAAGACTGAGGGGAGACTTCATTAATACAAGTATTTAAAAGTTACGTGTCAAGAGGATGGGACGACACTTTTTTTCTGTAGTGTCCAGTGACGGGGCAAGAGGTAATGGACAAAAACTGGAACACAAAATGTTCCACTTAAGGAAAAGCTTCTTTACTGTAAAGGTGACAGAATCCTGGCACAGGCTGCCCAGGGAGGGTGTGGAGTCTCCTTCTCTGAAGGTTTTCAAAAACTGCCTGGACACATACCTGTGTGGCCTGATCTAGGTGGACCTGCTTTAGCAGGGGGGTTGGACTGGATGATCTTTAGAGATCCCTTCCAACCCCTACCATTCTGTGATTCTGTGATTACAGAAAAACATTTTAGGTGAACTGTTGCTAATATGGCAGCCTAAAAGAAAATACAAGTTTTTCCACAAATTGAAGCTGTGAATTCCAGTTTAGGGGTGTTCTTCATTAACAGCTATGAATTTTCAATCGAGGGAGGATGTCACTCCAAATCTCCAAGTGTCTCTGATACATCAAGTGCAGAAGATGCACACTGAGCTCTGGGACAGGGGCAATTAGGGATGGCTGCACAGCAGCAGGCTGGGGGACAGGTCAGCAATGCCCTGGCTCTGCCTCTCACTGTAGCAGGATTCTGCACAGACCTGGAGAGGTGACCAGCAAGGACTTCTTCATTCTCTCCAAAGGGGGTCTTTAGATCCCAAGGACCCTGGAGAAGGCATTATCCCTGGGCAACTTCCAAGAGTCAAGGTGGTGGGTCAAGGCCAAGATCACCACCTTTGGGTGGACATTTCTTCCACAGCCTCACTCTGTCTGGGCTGCAAATTTGCTTGCTGTCTGCCTCCTTATGTGGTTGGTAAGAGAAGCTTTTCAGGTCCTCTGCTTCCTGATCTTGCCTCATCCCCTACACCTGGCTCAAATAAACACAAGAGGAAAAGCTCAAAAAGTCTCTCACTTCGAGAAGACCCTCACTCCAAGTACCTCAGTACTCCACAGTTAAGATTCCACTTAGAGATGGTAGCAACTGTGTTCTGCAAGAGGTTCATCAGTACCAATGACCTCCTCATTTCTATGAACATGTCCAGGACAGACCCCAGGACAAACGTGTTCTCACTCCTCACCCAAAAAAAAAGCCATTTGCAGCAAAGCACAGGATCACCAACACAGACATTATTTACTGGTTAGGTAACCTCATTTTGAAAGACTAATAGTTGTTTTACTGTTCACACAGAATGACCACAATGTGGGCAAGGAGCCTTTTTTTCCTATTTCATGTGACCCTGGTAGTGACACTCATTTTTCCACTTACCTGGGAAGAGTCTTGCTGGGGAAAATATGAGCAATGAAATAACCATAGTTTTATTTTCCAGGGCATCATCCTGTTGGCTTTATTAAAACCAAAACGAAACAAAAGCAAACCAAGAAACAAAAGAAAATTACTAAAACAGTAAGAGTTATCCATCCTCCTCCATGACTTACTCAGATTTGGTTTAACACTGCAGGCCTCAGCATGTATAGCTCTGATTTCTGCTAACTGGTCTCAGCCAAGTATTTTCACACCTTTTTTGTACTAAATGCTCACAACTGGTCACTCCACTAGAAACTGTCACCATGACATTTTATTTGGAATTTTAACAACACAAAAAGCACCAGAAATGAATCTCAAAATATTAATCTTTTATTGTTTGCATTGCAGTAAATTCCTGCAAATGTGTCCCATTATCTTTTTATACAATTAAACACATAACGCCTAACTGTTAAGGTATCAGCCCAGCTGGGTACAGATGCAGTCCACTGCCAGTCTGAACAGACCTCAACTGCCTCCTAATAATTACCTGAATAAAAGAAAAATAATGAAGTGCTGTAGATTGCTCATCCAAACTGGTAAAAAGCTGTTTGCAAAGGATAACGACGAAGGGAGTGAGACACCAGGCTTTGCTAATAAATAATTCTCAGAAACATCAGCTCTCAATTTACTACTTGTACACAATGGGCCAGTCAAAACTTGCAGGATGAGCCAATTTGCCACAGCTCTTGTTTTGAGTCTTTGTGAAGCTGCTGCATGAGCACAGTGGGGGCTGCTTGCATCTATCCCTGGAGTCAATCAGTGGGCCTTTGTTTCCCGCTGGTCAAAAATATCAGGTGGCTTTGAGAGTCTAATTATCAATGAAAAATTAAATTCCATACAGGAACATAGCCAGGAGTTGCCCCCTGCCTTCTGCCCTCATTCATGGGGTGTGAGTATCAGGATATTTGTTATAATTCAAAATGTATTCAAGCCAAATTGGGAACTTCAGGGGTAGGAAAGACAAAAACCTAAACGTGAAAACAGGAATCAAGGGCCTCACTGGCAAATCAGCAAATCTCTCCTTCTGCTCCCTTAGCAAATGGGGTGTGCAGCCCTAATTGTGCAAAGGGCTCTCTTGGAAACACTGCCCGTCAGTGATTTCTCATTAGGAGCGTGTTAAGCCGAGTTTATACCTGCGTGGTTCCACAGTTTCCTGGCCTTGGGGAAGTTTGAATGTTGAATAAACCACCAAATCAGGGTCTAGCCCTCGCCGGAATGGAATGGGCAGAACCATTTGTCAGGGCACAGAGATGAAAATCCTGAAGACAGAGGAGAGAGCATCAGCCAGTCACCAGCACCTCTTGCTCAGAGATGTCCTTTCAGCATCACAGATTGCAGAAACCAGAAGAAATCAACATAAACAATCCCTGGCTGAGACCTTACGAGTACAAAGTCACCAGAAGTAGTGCACAACGGCCGTGTAAAGGTGTAATATCTATCTCCCATTCAACATGTGGAGACAAACAAGGCATCTCAAATGCTTGCCAGGAAGCAGGTCTGGGCTCCTGCTTACATTGGCCTTTCAACCCCAAGCTGTAAGGCAACCAGGGAAAAAAACAGCCCTGAATACAGCAGAATATGTTTCTTTACCTGTTGGATCATTTTCCAGCAACCAGTACTCATGATTTAGGGATGTGGTTTAGTTTGGTGATGGGCTTGGCAGTGTGAGTTTAGTGATTGGACTCAATGATCTTAAAGGTCTTTTTTGACTGTAATGATTCTATGATTCCACGATTTCTCACGAGGAGTGGATCTGCTTCCCAACAGGACAACTGCTGAAGCAGAGAGGGAGCTGTGACACAGATGTGCGGTAGCTAACGGAAGGCAGTGGCTCTGCTTCTTCACTCCCCATCACTGTCTTTGTTTTTGAACACAATTATGAAATATAGCCACCCTCCAGGTCATAGGTGAGAAATCATCTGGGCAGCTGCCCTTGCCGGCAGACTGAAGAGGCTGCACGCAGTCCAGGGCAGGATCCCTCCCAGGCCACATCTACCAACATCGTCTCACTGAACTTGACCCCCTCCCTTCACAGTTATTCTTGGCAAATATTCTGCTGTACTCAAAGAACTGAGTCCACATGATTCACCAGCAAGAGTTGTGCTTCTGTGTACCTGTTATATGTCCTGCATCCTTTTGATTACAAGATATTTGGTTTTGCCTAAGTAAATTGATGTATCAGGAGAGAAGGATCCTGGGACAGAAAGTCTTATAAGAGAAAACAGTAGAAGAAACAGAGACACACTGCTAGTGAGAACCAGTATAAGCATGGCTATACCAAAGCCTTGCAACTCTTGAGGCTCTTAAGCTGTACTTGCAGCAGCACAGCAATTAACTCTGCCAGGGGCCTTAAGGTAGCTAAAAAACTTCTGTCAGAGTTATTTTCCCCTCCAAAATAAAAGTGGTCATAACTGTTCCGAAGCCAGGAGGAGGAGATGTATCTGCACCACTCACTGCATATGCAAATATGCTACACAAACCCTGATTAGCTCTCCTCAGTGTCTGGGCACTGGCCATCCTTGTCCTCTCTGCTTGGGAAGCCTTTCCTTTTCTGCAAGAAAATATTTTAAATGTGTGGCTAAACCACCTTCAATCTGCAAGCCTTCCTAGTTCCTTCCAGCTCCTCCATCCCTAACACACAAGATTAAACATGGCAGCTGCTCAGAGCTGTCTGTCCTGAGAGATTTTTCAAAAGGAACTAACCAAAAGGAGATCATTGGCTACCCAGGCACCAAGCAGAGCAACTACCCTCAGACCAGACTTTTGTCTAGCAAAATACTCTGTATTTATATTCTTTTTGTTTGGCCATGTGGTTTGGACACTAATTTTTGTTCTAGCATAAAGCTCTGGGAAACTGCATAATAAACACACAGCAGATCAGAGCAGTGAAAGGGTGGAAGGGTGGAAGTGGGTGGAAAGAGGGGGCTTTCTCATTCTGAATTTAATTATAGTTCCCAGTTGCCTCTCTTCTCACTGGGAAATCGGTGGCAAACATGAAAGGACTTCTGCAAACCCAGTCCTACAGACTCTACTCACACACAGCTGTCATGAGGGCTATTCCACAGTTAAAGGGTATCCACAGTAAGCGATGGTGAGCGTACAGAAGCATTTGTGGTGTCAGCTCCAAAGTTGGCTCCTACCCCAACAGTCTGCTGACAGCTCATCCCCCTGCAACCCCTCTCCATGCTGGCTGCTCTGCTCAGGAATTGCAGCCTTGGACTCTGCCAGCCAAACTCAGATAAATACAGATAAAGTTGTCCTTATGGCAGGCAAAAAAGCTATTATAGAAGAATGTTTTGAACAAATATCTTTTAAGATTTTTGTCCTTTCTGCCATAACAACTGGAACACCTCAAGACAGTTTTAAACGTTGTTCAAGGTTGCATCATACATTTTATACCATAAATTATTAAATGACTTAATGGACAATGCATTAGAAGGAAAACAGGCAAATTACAGAATAATTTAACTGTTGCAAAGAAACAGAGCAACTTGCAGGACGTAAAACACTCTATTTTGACACAGAATGCCTGAAGCTAAAGCAATTAAGGCTGCAAAATATTGCCAGCTGACATGATGTGTATGTAAATTTGTCATTCATTGGCAAGGGTTTGTAACAATCACAGGCAATGTGCACAATAAAACAATCGTGTGGTATAAAATGCTTTCTGCTAAGAGTACTCAGATAATGGTGGTTATGTATCATTTAAGCATATCATTAATAAACAGACAGTTGTTGTTCATGTCAGAAGATCCTTCTCCAATACCAATAACTCAAACGAAGATAGCCCTTCAAAATATTATTTACCCTTATTTTTGTGCAGGATGATGAAGGAAATATTTTTTGTTCTAAGTTCCTTTTAAGAGCTACTGCAAGCTTTTCACCAGAGATTCAAATTCTAGTGAGTCAGCCCCTCCAGGCTAGTTTAAAAAAGCTCACAAACTCCTTGCACTTTGCCAGAAGAGCTAGCAAAGAAAGAGATGCCTGAAAGATGCCAATACTTATATGACTTGAGTCAATTACTTTATGCAAAACTGAGAGCAATAAAAGAGGCAATGAGACCCTTTGAGCCCCCATCAAAAAGCAGTAGATTTAACTATTTGTCTTTCCAGTCTGTACATCTGTACAAGCTGCCCAACTCAAGAGCAAGGGTAGGCCCATGGTGTCACGGGTGAGCCCAACTTTTTGGGTGCCCACGTTCCTCCCGGGAGGTGGTGGGAAGCACAAGTTGCTCGTTACCCAAGGTCTTTGTAATGGGGCAGACAACACCTTCCACCCAGGCATTACAAATCCTGCTATGGCCTATACAGAACAAAAGAATTTAAAAATGCAGTCCTGGGGAGCCTGGGCTCAATCTCAAGCCCTTTGCTGTATGAAGGAGGGCAAAAGATCTAAACAGAAGGCAATGGAGGAGGCTCAGATCCCATCAGCCACCCTTCGGCCAGCTCTCCCATGTCCCAGAAGTGCTGCTGCTGCTTTCCAGCCATCCCCATCACTGAGCCAAGGCTCACCAGCAGCCCTGGGCACAACACGAGCCCTCTCAGACATGCTTGCACACTCCATCCTGTGATGGGAAGAGTGGTTGATAAAACCACAGGACACAGATCTAGACAAAACAAAATGTGAAGCCCACCATAAGGATGCCCAGCTTTCTGTATGAGGGTGATGGGTCCCTGCAGATGACCGAGTCCCACATTTCAGCTCGTTACACCCTGGCATGCAGAGTCCAGCCTACCAGTGCAGCCCACTCATAGAGCCTAGCTTGATCTCACAGTCAGACCAGTGCTCCCTGTCAATGGCTACTGGGAGCAAACTCTTCCCCAGCCTTTGGAGAAGATGCCTCAGAGAATATCCTTCCTTCCAGCACTTAGGTGCTTCATCCTGTTGTCTACCTTCTTTACAAGGGTGACAGAATTCCTGTAAATCCCTTGTCCTGGGCTGGTTAATCTCAACAGCTGATGTGTGAGATTACTGACAAGCAAAAGCCCTTGACAGGAGAGGAACATGAGAGAGGTCTTATCAAAAGCACTAGGAGCTGAGGGCACTGGAGCTTTGGCCTCCAACAGCATCTCCCAGACCAGACAAATAAATTCCCCAAACTGACACACACCACCTCTAGATCTTCAGCAGCTTTTGTTTTTCCTAGTGATTTTGCTGATGAGGTAAATTAAGCTGTCTTTGTTTCTTTAGACACCGTTTTGGGAACACTTTTCCTTAGGGAGGAAGCAAGTTCTGCTCTAGATCACATTCAAAAGAGTATGATAAGCCTTCACTGGAGTTAAACACGGGATTTCCCTGAGACAAGAGTCTAACACCACACCTATTGTCTTTAAACACCCCATTTGTGGGGTATAGGAAAGCAGACACCCCAAAGCATCATGTTTCCCAACAGGCAAGAACAGAGGGAGCATTCACCTGGGATGCCTCTCTTTTCCTGCATGACATTCTGACAAACGCATTCTGCTAAGGACCATCGTGATACAGCCACGTTGCAGAAGGAATTAGGGACAACTGAATTCCACCATAGTGGCTGCAAGCTGAGACTGAGACTGACAAGCTCCCACATTCCCATCAAAACACAAAAAAACCCTACAGTGTACCTGCTCAGGACTCACCTCTTCTTCTTAGGGACCTGGGCAGCTGTTAGAGAATTGGTATTTCCAAATGCTATGCCAGCACCGGGACATGTCCTAGTAAACATGATGCTGATTTTGGCTGATTTTCACCCAAAGCCATCACTCATTTTTTCCAAGTTCCTCTCTGGTAGGTTGATGCCAAAAGGTAAGAGAAGAGGGTGCAGGAAGAGGGTGAATTTTAAACCATCTCTCCATATAAATAGAACAGGTTATGCATGCCTCTCTGAAGTACACTATTAATCCCAATTGTGCTATAAAATATATATGACTCACTTGAGCCTTGTTCTCTGGTGAATTATGAACTATTATATCACTCATGGGATAAGTATTATGTCTCTTAAGAGACTATCACCTTTCCTCTATGTTATAATATAAAACTTCGTTGAAACCTGCCGTGCCTGATAGAAACAACTTCTCATGATGCACATTAAATCTTTTCCTCTTACAGCTTCCTTCATTTAGCTGATAGGCACGTCATGGTGAGTTCTTTCAGATGTAGCATAAGCATAAATTAGTATGTAAGAGAAGCAGTCGTTTAGCAGAATTTCTTTCTTTAATAAATCTGATGATATTTATATTTCATCACAGAGCAGAAAGATTTTTTTTTACACATTTAAAGATTTATTCCTGTAGTAAGTATCCAATTAATAGGGCTTTAGCATGCAGACAGGAATTGTATTTATGCTGAAGAAAACGTATTCTCATTATACTTTTATTCTCATGTTAGATTTATTGTGGCTTCCATTGTAATTTATTTTAGTAGTTCCATTTTCTAATTCTTTATATTTACACATCTCTTCCAAAAAAATAATAATACATAAATAATACCTGACAACACTTTGCAGATTTTCTCTATTTGTATGCTTTAATTTTCTGAGCATCTTGGAATGGAAATGCTGTGAACTACAAAGGAAATCTCTATGTGATCTCTATTACACAAAAAGAAATTATCATTTTTAAATTGTCTTCACTCTGCCAAGTTCTTTCCAAGTTCCAGTTTGTGATGCACGAGTGTAGGCAGGAAATGGTAGCAAAGTCAAGTCAAAATACCCACTACCTGCGCTTACGCTTTCTATGTGTTGCTGTAATTAGCGGTGTCAGAGGACAGCCTGCTGCATTGCAGCAGAGAGCTATTTCCTATTTACTGTCACATGTATTGTTTCCATAGGCTTTTTGGCTTGCTGGCATGATAACACAATCCTACCACTGCAATTTTGTAAACCACTACTGGGAATGATGTCGGGGCAGTAACGCTTTGCCCAGTCCTTAACCCATCCTGCTCAGCTTTCCACTGGGGTGTGGAAACCTACAGGGAGACTGAACCTATGGTGAGACTATATGGTCAGAACCAATGGTGAGGCTGGCCTTGCCAACATTGCAAACATGAAAAGACCTTATGCTGAACAAGTGTTCCTGTGCACGCTACATCTCCAAACAGAAAGGTGACTACAGGCTGCTTATACAGGAGCTTTCCTGGGTCTGGGTGATGTAGGACAGCTTTCTGGTGCAGTCCATTCCAGAGCAATAGCTCCAGTACTAATCTCAGTGGGTCAGACCCTGCCAGCAGTCAGGTGGGGCACAGTCAGCATATGCCTGGAAAGGCAGAGAAGTTACACATCAGACATATCTCTATATGTAACAGCCAAATATGGCCAAGTGCTGTTGCAGTAGATGTTGCTTTCATTTTGCAGTGTACCCTCTGCTGTGAAAAAAAAAAAATGACTTTGTGTTAGATATCACATCTAATTGTTCCTGTTGGGCTGGCCTAGAGAAATGTCAACAGTGCTTTGTAAGTGCTAATTGGGGTGTCCATGCTCTGCAGTAGTTTTGGGATACGACACCCAAGACTGAAGAGGTTAAGAGTGTTTTAGAATACTGTACTGTAATGAGCTTAGTCTCCATGGAAGAGGCACAGCTCTGCTGCACAGTCTCTCTGCTGTATTGCCCAAGCCCCACATCAGCACGCTGGCTAAGGCAGGCTACCCATGGCCACCACCAGTCACCAGGGAAGGTGAGTAGTCTTCCCAGAAGATGCTGCCGAGTTCTCGGCAAAACAGAGTGAGCTGAAGAGAGAAAGAAAAGAATGAGGGAAAGGAGAAAATAGGAAAAGGAAGTGGGGGGGGAAAAAAAGACTGCTAGAGAATGACATAGATAGAAAGTTGTCAGCATGCTTACCTGGCATCCTTCTGTTTTAGGAAAAGAAGCCCTCACTGATCTATTAAGCTTGTGCAAATATGGGTTGGAGCTGTCAGTGCCTATACTGGGTCTCCCTTACAGACATATACTTTGCTACTTTTCCACATAGACCCATCTATGCCTCTGATGAAATATTAACCTAGCCTTAGTTCACAATTTCTAAAGCAGAACTACATTATTTTAATATAAGGACAGTGATGGTACCTGAACCCACAGGGTCCAGTCAAATTACTAGTAGCAAATTCCTCAAACAGGATTTTTTGACAGCCTTCATTTTCCAAATTGCTCTGTACTGCTTTAGAGCACCAGTCTGAGGGAAGCTGCACATTTCTTTTGCATTGCTGAGGTAGTAGAGTGTCTGCTGTGGCATCCCATCCTGCTATGGACTCAAGCACTAAATCATCACTTTTACTAGAGAGCCCTCAAAACTTTCAGGAATTCCTTTTGTTAGATCTTCACACAATGAAAATGAAGTATTTAAAGCTATAACATGTCTGCTATGAGCTACAAATCTGTCAGGGAGATATCCCATGCCTTGTTGAGCCATGGGGGACCTCTTGTGCCCCTCAGTGCATATTTGCCACTCACATGTGCAGTGTTGCACCAGGTCAGGATTCTGCTTTAAACAAATCCATAATTGTCATGGAGGCCTTTTCATCTTCCACAGGAGACACAACCCTACAACAGAGATGGAAACAGGACTCAAGCCCAAAACACTAGACTTGCTCAGATGTTGAGGCAAGGACATGAAAAGGAAATCTGAAAGACTATTTTAAGGACAAAGATGAGGTCTCAGATGTGTTCTCTGTTTCACACAATCCTGACATCATTATTACCCCAAATGCTAATGTAGAATAGAAAGGCAATTATTCCCAAGCTTGCTTCAAATCCCTTGTTCTTCTTGACCTCAGAATAAAATGTAACAGTGTCAGACTCCACAGAAAATACAGGGCAAAACCTCACAGACATGCTCGCAGCAAAGATTTGTGCTGGCTCTAGGGACAAGGTCTGGGGAGGGCACTACAGGAGAGGTGCTGGCTCAGAAAGCTCTTTGAGCCATAGGCTGTATCCTTCCAGAGGAGAAGGTATGGAAGTTGTGCTTCTACTGTGTGTATTCAAGCTGCTCTCTGAAAGAGACAGCTCAATAAGTCCAGGATTTGCCAAACTGTTCTCAGCAGTGGTGTCCTGAGGTTAGCCACCTAGGGAATACTCTTTTTTTAGGACAATATCCCGAGGGAGCAGTTCCAGTTCCTTTTCCTCGCTGCTTTTTCATAGGGACCAGTGCAGCTGCACAACTGAATAATGAATTCTGGTAATAGATGTTTTATCCTGACTGCATGTGAAACAAGTGATAAGATGTTGGCTAAGCTGCCTACCCATCCTAGTTTCCCAGTTGTACCCACACACTGCTGTACAAAAGTCAGAGGCAGATATTGTCCTGCATGTTTTCAGATTGATATCACCTGTGTGGACTCCTGTACTTGGTATGGAAGGAAGCAAGAAGTATTTGCACACGCTTGTCAAGCAAGAGAAAAGGCCATTTGAATTTACATGAGGTCTCAACCAGTGTACAAATCACTGCATGCCTGCATCTAGGTCTAGAACTAGAGAATACACAATGAACAGAGGAAAATCTATCTAGAAGCTGTGTGTGCATGGCCTGGATCTAGATATTTTACATAGAAGATTTATACACTGCGCTGCCACACCGAAATGCCCACTTTACATTTACTACAGAAAGCAAGTATGGCAAAGAAAACATCCCTCTTGGTCTGCACATCTTCACTGTCTAGATCCACTAGTTGTATTTATGTTTTATGCTTGCATTCTGAAATAGCAGAAAATTGGAGGGGGAAGGTGAGTTATGGATGGACATGACAAAAAGCTAAATAAATATTTAATGTATCAGCACCTGTCATATAGTTTCTGTGCACCTCCACTATCGATTTCCTGGTAGTTCTCCTTCCCTACCCAATTTCATTAAAGAATAAAAGTAAAGTAATAAGTCATTTCACACTCTGTCTGACCATTATACAATAATAGCAAGATTTCATGCAAGGGTACAACATTATGCCCATCTGCAATCACAGTCTCTTTGCAAAAATCTCAATTCACACTTCACATGCAGCTAACCTTGTTACCATTCCCTTCCTAAATCCATCAGTCTTGCAGCTGCACGTCTTCACAGCCCAACATCTTAAAATTCATCACTTTGACACCCTTGCATCCCTCCAGGTCAAGCTAAAGAAGACAACCAAGAATAATTAAGGGGTACCCCAGATGTTTGGTTTACCCCTAACCAGCCTTTTCAAGAACTGGGTACAGTTCTCCCTCTGCACTCTAAAGGACCGTGCGAGGGGTTGTTTCAAGGGGGCGAGACCTCCAGCAAATTTCCCAGCTATCCCCCACTTTTTTTCTTTAAACCAGTATATCTCTTTGTAGTTGAAATTTGAACAAGAAGCGTGATAATGAGTAGGTTCAGGGAAGGAAAGGTGTTATCTCATTAAGGTAATTACAAAGACATTCCCACCATTACCTCGGTTTGAAAATGTGGCAATTAAAGCTCCCTACATGGGCTCTCCGAGACAAGGGAACACGACAGCCTCGGACAACTTTTGCGTGCCCGGGCCGGGAGGGAGGGAAGCTCAGCTGCCACCCGTCCTCCACGGCTGAAACGCCGGTCCCTCGGGGCAATGCCCGGGGCAGCGGGAGCGAGGGTGGCCGCGGCTACGCCCCCGGCAGACCGGGTCCCCGCCGGGGCAGGCGCGGCGGTGCTGGCGGCGGGGGAGCCCCAAGGGTCCCGGCGTGCCCCGCATTCATCGCTGGCGGCGCGAAGTGCCTTGCTTGGGGTTCCTTTGAAGTCCGCTAATTTTGAGGACCGGCGTTCGTGCGCTTCCATTAATAAAAGCGGCTTGTGAAAAATAGGGCATATGAATATGGAAACGGAGTTTTAAAGTGATGGGCGTTTCGCAGGACCTACTCTCCGGCTGGAAATACGTAGAAATAGGCATTGGCTCCGGCTGCCCCACGGCCCCTTCGATGCCAGGAGCAGCCCCAGGAACGGACGAAGTTCAGAGTTTCGCGAAACGAGAGCACAGGGGAGTGGCGCCTTCGGGGGCTGCCCGCCCAGCCCCTGCCCCATGCCCCTCCCGGGAGGTCTCTGGCCCCGTCAGCTGTCCCTCGCCTGGGACTGCAGGGGTCGGTTCGATGCCGTACCCGAAACACAGTAGGCGACTGCTCCCGCGGGATGAGGGCTCAGGGCTGACCCGGTAGGTCAGGTTTATGGTGCCTCACAAACCAGGCTCCACGTTAAAGCGGCTATGGGGAAGAAACCCGGTGGTGTTACCGGCAGGAGACGTGGACTTAGCAGCAGGACGGAATAGAGGGACTGAAAAAGCCGTGTAATCCCAACCTGAAACGGTTACTCGCCGCTCCAGGGAGAGGAATATTTCTAACACTATGAAGGGATTTACCCTTTCCACGGGTAAGTTCAGCCTGGCTGCACCCACTCCTCGCTTTGGGCTGTAGCCTAGTTATTCGAGCGGGCTGCAATAAGGATTTAGGGCGACTTACAGCTTGCATTCGCACAGAAGCGTCGTGTAAATATATAGTAAGATAAACTCTGGAAAGCGATGGAATAACAAAAGTTAAAAGCCCACCCGCACAAGAAACACTAAAAGTTGTGAGAGCAACAGGCAGCGGCAGAGCCCTAACACGGCGTTACAGGCGGGCTGCGCTGGTCTGTGCAGACGCAAGCAGGGTAACCGGCATGGTAGGGAGCTCCGCTCGGTACTGCTCACTGGTTTCCAGCAGTTGAGCCGGACTTGCTTGCCCGACTGGGAGGGCATATTCGGCTCCAGCTGCCGCCCCAGCTCCAGTGCAAGCACTCTCGGAGCAGCAAAGACAATGCCCATCCCTGAGTCGCAGCCCAGAGAAGTCCCCCTTCTCACTTTCTGCTGTAATGATGGCCAAGCTAATCCCCTGGGAGGGGGGAGTAATTAAGCATGATCCTGCTGCTGCATTCCGCAAGAGAGTCCTTCAGCCAAGAACGTCGAAGCGGCCCGACTCAGATGCCGGGAGGGTTCAGCCAAGAGTTGGACGCTACGACGAGTCGCCAAAACCTTGCCTGTGTGTAGCAGGAGTTCCCCGAGGGAGCCTCCCGTGTCGTGCCCGCATGCAAAACACATAGCAACGATCCAGCAGAAACAAACTAAAGGGAAACCGGGGACAGGACAACCAAAGGGGCTTCCGCGTCCCACCGCGGCCGCGCCGGTGTCAATCCGGAGCAACTCGGGAGGGAGCGGAGCCGTCCTGTCCCACTTCCCGTCCTACCAGCTGCAGCGGGGACAACACCCAAAAACTCAGGACAAAGCCGTTTGGATGCAGCCCCCACTCCGTGCTCTCAGGGCCCAAGGAGCCTGGGCCTGGCCCAGGACAGGGGCCGTCTCCCGAAAGACGAGCCTCCTCTGTCTTTGCTACTGGCTGCCTACAAGCGCCGGGAAAGGAGGCCGCCCGGTTGCGGCGGACGGAAGGCCCCCGGAGCCCCAGGCTGCACTGCCCCGGCGCAGGGCGGCGGCTCCCGCGGGGCCGGCGCGCCGGGTGCTGCCGCTGCCCCCGGGCCGGGCCCGCCCGCGCCGCCCGGAGCTGTCCGTGGTGCTGAGCTCGGGCGGGGCCGCAGCCGCCCCGCTCCTGCGGGCCGCGGTCTGCTACCGGGAGAGAGCAAACGCCCGCAGCGAGCCCGCGGGCTGCCGCGTCCCCGTGCCCGCGGTGCACACCGCTCGCCTACAGTCCCACGGTTTGTTTCCTCGCTCAGTACATCGACAGACAGGTCTTTTCCGGCGAGTGCCGGCAATTCCCATGGTTTAAGGCTAAGAGAGTCTGTTCATCTGGGAACAGATGGGTTGGTTGGTGCACATCCACTTCCAGGGCTGAGAGCAGTTCCTGACCCGGGTGAGGGCTGGAAAGGGACTGCAGGAATTCAGCAGCTCGACAGCAAGTCTGGAGGCGGCCACGCTGAAAGCAGCTGCCTGGAGGAGGAAAGGGAACAGAACACGAACGGCGGGGCTGGAAAGGCACGACCGCCAACGGCACCGAACCGTGAGTGGTGCCGGTCCTGCTCCGTGTCCGGCAGCGGGGAGGTGACCTCGCGCAGCCCGGCCCGTCGCCCTGCTCTTTGTCCTGCCACGGAGAGCTGAAATGCGCGCCTATGTGCCGGGGCGGGCGGACGCCTTAAACGAGCAAGGGAGCCCTTTCCTGGAAGGCTGCAAGCGGGGAGCGAGGCAAATGAAGTAGCGATGCATTTCCATCCCTTCTTACCAAATGGGGAAAGGTGGGTGATAGGAGCGAATCCTGCTTTAAACCTCCTCCCGCTCGCACGCACTTCCCGGTGGCGAAATACGTTCCAGGGGAGGTGGGGGTTCCTTACCTCCCTCCCCCGGCAGACTCTACACTCGCAGTCCCCCAGCCCGGCCGCGCTCCCCTCTCCTGCCTGCAAGCCCCAGCCCGCCGCTATTCCGAAAGCACCGGGAGCCCCCTGCCTTTGCACAGGCGGCCACCCCGCGGCCCTTGGCCGGCCCTACTCGAGAGGGAGGAGTTGGCAGATACTCATCTGTCTTGCATTAAACTTCTTTTTTTTACTCCCACTACCTTTCAGCTAATTTGAGCAGTCCAAACCGAGCCCAAATTTAGCCATCGAGAAGAAGAACGAGCTGGGAACAGGTTTTCCAGATGGATTGCCTCCTTTAGGGAGAAAACAGCCCAGGATTGGGTGTTTAGACTCAGGAAAAGGCTCTATCCGAGCCGAAATGTCCTACCTCCTTCCCCAGCACGGATAGAATGTGTTTCACAGGAAAATCTCGGCGGCGAGACGGGGCGGCCGGGCTGCTCTGGCCACCCGGCGCTCCACTCCCGGGTCGTTCCTGCCGGGGGTAATTTGGGGGCCACGGCGGAGGCGCGGGGGAATAGTCAGTGGCCGCCGCAACACAGGCAGAAAACGAGGTGGGCGTTCCCGACCCATTCCCCTTTTGTTAGATCAAGGCAGAGGTCAATATGGTTTTAACGCGAATTTATTAGCAGAGAAATCAGCAAGCCTCTCGCTAATTAGCAAAGCCCAAATAAATGTGCCCGGAGGCTTCTCTTTTCCTTTCCTTTTTTTTCCCTTTTTCTTATATTCTCCTGTCTCAAAAGCAAGGGAACCTACAAGTGAAAATAGAGAAAGAAAAAAAAACCCCAAACCCTCGGAGGAGAAGATAATGTTGGACTTTAGGAACGTTTCCAGAGTAATTGCTGTATAACTTTCTAATTTCGCATGGGGGTATTCACCTCCAAAGGCTGGGGACAGAGCCGTCCCCGGAGCCCGGTGGAGAGTCTCAGCCCCCAGCCCTGACTCGTACCCTCTCCGCCCCCGCGGGACCCCGGCGGCCTCGCGGCCCGGGCCAGCGTGGGGAAGAGAGGTGCTTGAGAGGGAAGCTGCCTTGCCAGGGGAAGGGGGCGGGGGCAGTAACAGAGATCAAAGGCCGGCGGGGCCTGGGGGCTTTGTGTCCGCCGGGACTCCCCTGCCCTTCCTGCCCGTTTCCCTTCGTTACTCACCCCGACCATCGGCGCTCGCTGTCTGTCCCAGCTCGGTGCGGAGACAGCTGCAGTGCCGGGGCCGCGTCCCCAAACACGGCACGGCCCCGCCGCGCTCTCCCCCAGGGTTGGAGCCGACCCGGGCCGCCCGTCGCACCACAGCCTCTCCCCGCCGCCTTCCCAGGAAACCCACGGCCGCCCTGCTGGGGTGCTTAAAATAACGGCGAGAGGCACGACACCTGCGCCGGGATTTGTTTTTCCTTTAAAACATAGATAGGGAAAAATAGCGCCGGTTATGAAACAACAAGCCTGAAATTAAAAATACATTTAAAAAAGGAAAAAAAATGGCATTTGTCTTTTCTACTCCGAATGTCTTGCGTTCTCGGCAGGGGGAAAATTAGCTACCTTGAATTTCCATGTTTGTTAAAAAAAGATAAAGTTTATTTCTTTTCTTTTTCCCTGTAGTTTTTCAGTCACCAAAAAAAATTTCTATAATTTGTCATCTAAGCATTTATTTTACTGAATCCAAAAAGACATGAAAAGGGAGAGGGAAGAATCACGTTCGTTCGTTTTAAACTAACGTATAGAAGTGATTTTTTTTTTTTCCTTTTTTGGACGACATATAATAAATATGATATAGCACTCAGCACTCGGTCTGTACAATTCTGTTCGCATTAGGGAGCATGCCACTTTTCAATAAGAAAAACAAAAAAGGTCATGAGAAAAATCAGTGCAAAGTCCTCCGTTCCCCCCGTCTTCTCCGCCGGGCGGGGGTCGAGGCGCTCTCACTCCCTGCGTCCTCCGCAGCCTTTAGTCTCTCCGGCGGGCTCGGGCTCCCTCTCCCTCTCTCCTCATCCTCCTCCTCCTCCCCCTCCGTCCCTCTCTCTTTCCGAGCTCCAAGTCCTGCCTCGCAGGAGTCGAGGTCGGCGGGTCGTCCCGTGGCTCTGCCCGCATTTCCCCGCGTGTGGTCGTTTCACTTACGGGCTCGGCTCTGGGTTCACGGTTCTAGAGTCCCTGCTCTGACTGATCGCCTCCCTCGGTGGCCGGTGGCTGCCTGCAGAAGCTCCTGCCCCTCGGCTTCCCTTCGCTTCCTCTTCTGCGGTGCTGGGGCTTGTTTGGGGACGGGGAGGGGAAGGGCTCGTTGCGGGGACCGCGGTGCCGCTTCACCGGGGGTGCGGGGTGCCGGGCATGGGGTTGGCCAGAGGGTTAAGGGCCGGCTGCCCGCCGGGCCCCAGCCCGTGGATCAGCACCCGCGGCACCAGCGGCCGCTGGAGCTGAGGGTGCGGCGCGGGGGGAGTCCGGTACATGCTGTTGTACATGGCCGCGGCCGCCGCGGCCGCCGTCGTGCTGTCCATGCTGCCCAGCAAGCTAGGGTGGTAGAAATAGGGCGAGGGGAACATCCTCTGCAGGGCCGAGTAGTTCCCGGCCTCGGCCAGCAGCTCCAGGCCCACTGCCGTCTGCCGCTTCCACTTCGTCCTGCCGGGGGGAACAAGAGGCGGCTGCAGGGAGGGCGCCGCAACGGGGCACCGGGCCTGTTTCCGCGGGCGCCAGCGGGCGGCGAATCCCCTCCCCGCCACAGCCCTGCACCGTCCTGAGGGCCGGGACACGGCGCGACCCCCCAGCCCTGCCCAGCTCCCCCCCACCACTCGCCGGCAGAAGCACACGGCGACTCCGGCCAAATTAATAACCACAGCACACGGTTAGATCGCAGTGCGCTGACACTAATGATTTGCGACAGAATTAGGGTGGCTGCAACCGTATGTAATGAGACAGAAAATTACGGCAGCAGTGGCAGGGGTCGGACCCCCCAGCCCGCCGCCGGAGAGGGCGCGAGGCCGCCGCCAGGCGCTTCCCGCATCCCCTCAGGCTCCCCCGGGGCAGGAGCACGCAGGCGCCCGCCCACGCCCCCGGGTCTCCGGGGCCAGACTTACCTTCGGTTCTGGTACCAGGTTTTCACCTGTGTGTCTGTGAGATTGAGGGCGGCGGCCAGGTCCATGCGGTCCTGCACGCTCAGGTACTTCTGCCGCTCGAAGCTGCGCTCCAGCTGGTTGAGCTGATGGTCAGAGAAGGCGGTCCGCGCCTTCCGAGGCTTCTTGGCCCGTACTGGCGGGCTGTCCCGGCTGCTGCTGATCTCCCGGTCGCCCTCCTCCTTTGTCCCTGCGAGCGAGCCGAGGCGCGGTGAGGGCCGGCGGGACACCAGCTCGGTCCCCGCCCCACCCCGCCGCTGTTACCGGCTCTGCAGCCCCCTCCCCGGGGGCTCCTCCGGGACATGTGGGGAACGGTCAAATATGAGCGGGGGTGGGGGGTGAAGGGAGAACGGGATGGCGGCGGCTAGCCCGTCCGGAGGACAGCGGGATTTCCACTCTCGGTTTGCCAACTAGAGGTCTTTCGTTATTTTCTCGCACTCTCACTCTGGCCCGAAATGCCGGTAAAACGATATGTCAATCCGGCTCCGCCCGGGACCGGGTTTGTGGCGCTCCTTGATCTTCCCCGCAGGAAGAACAATAATCTCCCTAATTGACTCACTAGGGAGGTTGGTGCACACAAAAATGGCCAGACCAGACTGTACATCTGTTTTGGGCACTCTTATGCTAATGCTGAAAGAGCAAAATGAGCGGCAAAGCCGGGCGTCTCGCAGCTCTTCAGCCTGGCGAAAAAAATATCTCTGTGGGGCAAAATTAGAAAAATGTGTCCTGTAGCCTTTCTGGCCTGAGAGGGAGAGCAGCCCCGCTGGTACAGCGGGGAAAATAGCCACTCTCCCCGCTTCGCCTTGCCTCACTTCTCCCTTTCCTTTCCCCTCGCACACATTTTCATTTACCAACCCTGCGCGGCGGGGCCTTCCCAATTAGCAAGAAATCTGTAATTTAATACAGAATAGAAGAACCTTCTTATCCCAGCGCGTGGACAAGCCGGGAGTTCTGCAAAACGCACAAAGCCCTCCAACCTTTCTCTGCTTATCGCAGGCCGACTGGTTTTTAAATGATTTTATTTTTTCATTAAAAGTTGCGGTTTTTTCGTTTATTTGGTATCGACTGTTGTGGAAGTGGGATTTTTTATTTTTCCTTTTGTTTTTTTTTTTTAATTTTAGATTGAATGAGCAAAAACGAAAAGGCTGGAGGCAGTAAGTGCAGTGAGCCGCTGGGTCTTAGAAAGGTAGAGAATCATTTATGTGTATTTGCATCAAAAATAAATATGTTCTGGATTCCAACGCGATCCCGCTGCTCCGGGTAATTTCTTTAAGAATAGGGAAGTTTAAATAAATAAATTTGTAAAAAGGCCGACAGAGAGGGGAGGAAAAAAAAAAAAAAAGGAGATTTAATTTGCTATCGGTCTTAAACCTGCGACAGCGAGGATCGCCGACAAGCCCCGGCGGAGCGGAGCGCTCCTGCCGCAAATTTCCCCCCGATTTTCATTTCACCGATGTGGCCGAGTGCCGCGGTGCCGGCATTAACGGCGGCCGAGGCGGTGCGAAGCCGGTCTGTGCCGTACTCACCGTGGCATTTGATGTCGCCCTGTGTGTCATCACGCTTGTCGAGCTTGGCTTTGCCGTCCTCCTGCTCGAGTTTGGGCCTGAAGCTCTCAGGGGCCGCGCTGCCCTCCTGCTTGGGAGTGTGATGGGGAGAGGGGACGCTGGTACTGTAAGGTGCACACGCCGCCAGCGGTTTGCTGTCGCCCAAAATGTCCTTAATTAAAAAAGAAGAGGTGGAAGTCCTGGGGCCGGAGCTGGCCGAGCCTAGCTGGGGCGGCGGCGGCTGCGGGGGCGACGGCTGCAAACTCGGCGGCGGCGGCGGCGGGTGCGGGCCGAGGTGGAGGTGGTGCGGCGGCGGCGGCGGGAGGCTCTCCGCCACCCCCAGGTGCGGCTCGGGGTGCTCCATGCTCACCGAGATGGGCGACGAGGGCGCCGTCCCCACCGTGTCGATTTCCGAGCAAGGGGACGGCGTGGCCTGGCTCCTAAAATCCGCGGGCCTGCCGTCGCCGTGGGGGCGAAAGTCTCCGTTCATGACTCCGGGGCTGCCGGTGCTGCCTCCCGACAGGATGGTGTCTATCCCGAAGCTGGACCCGCTTGGCCCCTCCATGCCGGACCGCTTAGCGTCGCGCCCGCATCCCCGCGGGCAGCCGTGGGGGTCGCACCGAGGGTGGAGGGGAAGGGGATCGAGGGGGAGGGGGGGCGAGAGGTGAGAGAAGCGGGTTACCCCAACCCACGCACCGGCGACGCGGGCGGCACTACCGCGGAGCCCCCGCCGAACACCGCATGGCCGCCGGGCCGGTTCGTCGCTACCCAACTTTGTTGCGGGAAGTTGCGGGCGCGGCGCGGAGCGGGGCGGACACCGGCCACTGCGGCGCGCCTTCCCGTGCCCACCGAGCTCCTCTCGGCGCCGGCGACTCCCCCCGTGACGTCAGGGCCGCCGCGTTTCCCCCCCCCCGCGCCGTTTGTTATAAACCTGGGCTTTTGCCGCTGCCCGCCCCCATTGGCGGAGCGCCGAGCGGGGGCTGACGCGGCGCGGCAGGCAGCCAATCAGCGGCGGCGGCGGCCGCGGGCGCGCGGGGGAGGGGGCGAGCCGGGGAGGAGGTGCTCCCCCCACACCCCCCATCCTGTGCCCGTGCACGCCGCCGCCGCCCCGTCGGGCCTCGGTGTCCCGGCCGCCGGCTCCGGTCCCCCGGAGAACATCGCTCGCTGTCCCTGGGACGGTTCCGTGGCTGAATGTCAGAGTAATGGGAAGTGCCAGTGACAAGACGTCGTACTAATCCCGATGAAGTGGCGTGCCAACCTAATTAGCAGAGTAATTATAAAGGTGGTAATGAATGATACAGAGTTCTACGAGTTATATTTTAGTACGAATTACCTTTTCCAGGCGCCCATGAAGCCCAACCCGGCGTCTCCCCTCACGGCCTCCAGCAGCCTCCGGATCTGACTAGCCTCGAAACCAGCAGCCTCGGAGGCGCGAGGGGACGGGGTGAGAGCAATGGGGCCGCAGGGCAGGATTAGGACAAGATCAGCTCAGGGGCGATCAGTTCAGCGACGGCACTAGGCGATGCCCCGTCCCGCACACAACAGATGCCCCGGCGATGGGAGCCCGGTGCCGGCCTGGGGACAGGAGCTGGCGAGCGAGAACACTAGGGTCGCTTTTAACTCACTGCTTATCCCGCCTGCCCCATACCGAGAATGCCCTGACCGGCCCTGTGCAGACCTGAGGGAAGCGATGGCTGCGAGCGTGCGCCCCTACCTTGTTTACCCCCCGCCGTTCGTTTCCTGGGGAAGCCATCCTGCTCAGAGCTACGGAAGGGCGCGGGGAGGGCATGGGGAGCACAGGTGCCGTGGGAGGCCGCGGTGAGTCGATAACTCGTTGCAGCCGGTTGGGTCCGACGTGAGACGCCACAGCCGCGGGGCAGTGGTGCGGGATGGGGAGTCGCTCCCCGACAAGAGAGATGTGACGATGCGAAGAGTGCCGCGGCCTTCGTCTCTGCTTCCGACGGCTCGGAACCGGCCTTCCCTTGGAGGGAAAAAAATCGCTGGGCCTCCACTGGGATTCACTGGTCATTGGTGTCACACCCAAAGCGCACCGGCCCTAGCTGGCCGCCGCGGCGGGGCAGCTCCCGGCCCCACTCCCACACTGGGCAAGAAGTTTTTCGACGGCAGGAAACCTTATCCGCGGGCAGCCCGCCTCTACCAAGCATTCCCCCTCCCCCCCGACGACCCCACATGGCTGCTTGCCGCACCGTGGGCAGCCGGTGAGGGCAAACAGGCGTACGGTTTGCCCCGGGGCTTTAAGGCGCCGGTGCTGCTCCCGGAGGCCGGTGACGAAGCGGGGGCGACGGGCCCGCAGGAGGTGCAGGACCGCCCATGACCGCTGGGCGGCGGTGGCTGCAGCCCCCGTTGTCCTCGACGGGCGACCGGTGCGGACGGGGCCGGAGGCACGAGCACTGCCGCCCCAGTGTGAATGCAGTGACTTCCCGCCAGGGCGTCCTTACAGATCGGGGCGCTTGTAGGAACGAGGAGAGGAAAAGGAGACAGAAGAAGATGGGGGGAAAGTGAGGAGCAAAATGAAAGATCAGGACAAAGGGGGAAAAATAAGTAAATATCTGCAAATGCACAGGCAGGTTTCCTGCAGCAGGGAAGAAGCCCGCGGAGGCCCTATTTATGGCGCTGTCTTGGTTTGCAATTTACCAAAAGCATGTCCTAATTATCCCTAGGGGAATGCGGGACCCGGGGTAATATGTTACACTAGCATAATCCTTTAACTCACAATACACTTCCCCGTCCTGGAATCGGGATTTAGGGCTTAAAGTCATGTTCCCGAAGAGCGAACACCTTTCATTTTCTTCCTCCTATGTTTTAATCCTCATCTCCATTGTGCAGAAATATTCTGGGGGACCGTGATGGCGAGGCCCGCTCGGGGCAGCGGCTCCGCTGCCGGCCTGGCCCCGCGTCAGTGCGGACTGCCGGCTGCCTCGGTCTCTCCCGCTGCTCCGGCGGCCGCGGCGGGCGGGTTTTGGCTTCCCGGAGGCCAGATCAACCCGAGCGGGGATATGTCACGCCAAAGGCCTTGCACCTTCCAGTGGCACCTTACGCGAGCACGGAGGGCAGCGGGACTCTCCCTGCACTTGTTGATGCCTGGGGTGGACGCGGGACATTTACACATATCAGCGGTAACCGAATCGAAGCGATGAGCGGAGGTGCCACTCAGGAGTCCCCACTCGTTAATTAGCAGACAGCTAATTAGAGCAGCACTTTGAGTGCTAATCAATGGCCCGATGGAGGCTGGGGGCAGCGAGATGCACAGACTATCATGTGCCGGGCAGGGGGTGCCGAGGGGGCGGCCCCGACCGAGACACCACGGACTGGCCCCTAGCTCCGGGTCCGGCCCCGGGGACCCGGGAAGAGGCTGGTGCGGAGCTGCCATTGCCGCCTTGGCCCCCGACGGGAAGCTCTGGGTCCGCCGAGAAGGTCCCCGAGAAGCGGGGTTCCCTGGGTCGCCTCTCAAAGCGGCTGGGATCTATCAGGGCGCAGCATCCCGGCCCTAGGATGAGTTTCTCCCCACTCGGATTTTGATACACAGTGGTGTTGGCTCAGTGGCAGCCTCGTAACTCGGAGTGAAGGGGGGCCGAAGGGGGCCGGGAGGGGCTGAGCCCGTTGTACTGTGAAATTTAACAGTCTGAACATCCCTTTATTAAAAGCTGCTGCTTGACATTTACACTGTGCCAACAGACTTGCCGTCTAATCCAGGCGAAAATATATTGTACCTCGGAGTAATTGGGGCCGTTGCAAGAGACGCTACAGAACGTTTCCCAGTGGGAACAAAACGGCGCAGAGCAGCGCGGAGCGCGGCGCGCAGCAAGCGCGGCTATGGCCCGCTCGTCCCTGGCCACCCCTGCGGCTCCCGGGAGGCGACTCTCCGCTGCCCTCCGCCTTCCTCTCCTTAAGGAAGAGGGAAACAAAAATCTGTTTTTTAAAAGGCGAAGAAAGTTAACTTTCTGCTCCAAAAAATTAATCTCGACGTT
>NC_084768.1:6412663-6452663 GCF_028858725.1 Colius striatus
CATAGATACTTGAGTCTATATAAATAAATAATCCCTTTAGACAAAACAGCATGACAGCAAAAGCTTTCAGATGAAAACATGGTGTGAAAAAGTAGCATGTCTCTTCTCTTTATGTTTTATTGCAAATGCAAAGGAAATTTATTGCTTCAAATATATGCAATCATTTTTATCTGATTGCCTGTAGATGCTCTATATGGCTCTGTGCAAGAGACAGTATATTCTCTGTCTCCTGCAGAGATCCCAGTTTATTACAAGAACACTTCCATTCTTTTCACATGTCTTTATGAATTTGAAGGAGCTGCTTAGAATTTGTCACTTATTTTTAACAATATAATTTTCTTTGGAAGGAACATTCTTGCTAAGCTTGACATGTGATATTTAATCACATATTGACCACTCAGTATTACTTTAATGCTTCCTGTCAGTTCCAGTACAGCAGGCAGAGTTCAAGCAACACATTTGCCTGGAGTTCAGTATTCATTTAAATCAAATTTGTCAGCTTTCAATTTTTTTAAATGTAATATTTTATTTTTATTAAACGCAAGTTAATAATGCCTTGTCAGGCCAAGGGCATGTTTTAATGTGAACAACTCAGATGTTAAGTGAAATTGGACCCAGAACGCCCTGCTAATAGAGTCGTATAATCATCTTAATGCCGTCATCTCAACCTAACACAAACACGCACTGGCTTTGTGTTCAGTTGTCTCAGGGAGCCTTTTCAGATGTATAAAACACACCCCACAAGCACACACACACACATATACATCCTTTTAAAAGCACGTGCTCCTGGGGGCAAGAGCTGATGATGCCTGTGTATATTACACACAGATTTCCACGTGCTCTTTTTCCTCTTCATGAGGCATCTTACTTAACTGGTGACATAACAGCCTGGGTTATTAATGCTGTCTATTCTCAGCTTCATTTTTAGTTTTCCATGATGCTATCTATAGTGACTTGTTTGATTGTTTTTTTTTTTTTCCTGACAGTATTTATGCATGCAAATGTACAGATAAGAACACAGCTTTTCTACAAGGAGCTGAAGACACAGCAAGCATGTGCCTACCTAGATACATGCTCCTGTTTGTGCATGTCTGGTGCGTTAATATTAGACATATACGTGCACACAGGTACATAAAACATTTGTGCATCATCAGTGTATGGAAGAGATCATCTGTGCACACTACACACTACATAATACCCACCCACAAATGACAGGTGATCCTCTGCAATATTTATCTTTACTTGAGCGAAGAGTTATCCCTCTTCCCCTTCACAAAGACAAATTTTGCAGTGATGAGCAGCCGTTGCACGTTAGAGGCTTCGAGATGGATGGAGACTGATAGAGCCTTCTAAATACATTGTAAACTACAGCACGGCAAAGTAACGTAGCGTCACAGAGGGTGATGTAGCGCTGCATCTTTACCCAGTGTTTCCAGCGGTGGCACAAACCAGAGACCCAGGTCCCTACGCCTCAACCGTGGGCTCTGGAGCCATTCAGCGGCTGTGCCGCTGCACTGGGGATGGGTAATAGCACATTATGTCTTTCACCTCTTAAATCACCGTCTCCGAAGGGGCGCAGGTCAGCGGTGGCAGAGCCGTCCCTATCTGACAGCTGTGCGGGGCGGCGGCGGGGTGGCGCACACGCAGCCCCGGCCCCGGCTACCGTGCGACTGACACTAATTGTCCGGTCGCCAGTGGGCTCGGCAGAGGGACCGCGCGGCGAGGCGCGCCCTCCTCTCGCCCGGGCGCCGGCTGCCCGGGGCGGGGTTGGGGCCCCTTATCCCGTGCTCTGCCTCCAGGAAAGGCCCGCTCCAGCCACCAACGCGGCTACGGCACGGGACAGTAATGACGAAAGGAGGAAGGGAGGTGCACGGAGGTTAAGCCATGCTTTCCGGTGACATTTCAGAGGAGATGGCACATGATGGCTGTGGAAAGAGAGGGCAAGGCTGTTGAGAGGGTCAGGATGGAGGGAGTTTTCATGATGAAAACACCTAGAGGACATTGCAAGGCAGATCCGGGCACCCGAGGCACTTGTGCCCAAGGTTAGTGAGAGCAACAACTGTGGGCTAGAGAAAGATTTTAAAGGATTTTGAAAACCAACAATTGTTTTTCTCCTCAGGTTTGCATCAACCTCTGAATGTGCCTTTCCTGACGCTGGTCAGGGCCATAGCAGAGACATAAGCCCTGCTTAATTTCCCCAGGTGGCTCTGGAGGTCTGACCACAGGTTTAACCTGCCCTGGTGGAAAGCGCAAGAAAACAGAAGAAGAAAGGAGCAGCAACACTCATTTTCTCCCATGAGGAAGGTCCTCCTGGGTCCCAGGAGCCTCAACACAGAGCAGTATCACTTGTCCTTCACTACTCTCAGGCAAGCACAGGGAGGGCAGAGCGGCGCTGGTTCCAGGGGTGAGAAGCAAGTCAAGTGTATTTGAAATGGGGACACTTGCTTTTCCTGTGCTCACTTCCACCATGCAAGCACCCAGCAGCAAGAAGAGGTATCAAGCTTTCAGTTCCAGCCTTGTCTCCTCTACCAAAGGCAACAGCACAGACTCTCCAAGCAGGTTCTTGGGTGTTCCATGTCTATGCAGGCACAGGTACAGCTCATGCTTTCCACAGTTTTTTCTGGCAGACAGGGTATGGACAAAGCCCCCTCCAGAGGTAAACCCAGGTAGCTGGAAGTTAAAGGCCACATAGTGGCCTTTAACATATCTTTGCCATCAATCTCCTTACATTTGACAATCTCCTATCATCTTTAACACATCTTTGCCATCAATCTCCTTACATTTTACCTTTATCTGCACCTATTTGAAAAAGTCCACGTAGGGCATGCTGAAAACCTGTGATTCCCCAGCACTGCAATATCCACCCTTCAGCATGAGCCCAGCCCATCTCCATGGTCCTGGCTTTCCCTAGTTTAGGGATGTTTCAGTTGTTGTTTCCACCACCCAGACTGTGGTTTTCCTAGGCTAACCTTACCATCCAGTGCCATCCCCAGTACAGGATGAAAACACACCTCTGTCAGGCTTTAACATCCTTCACTGCGTTTCCCATCAGGTACCTGTCTGATCTCCACGGTGGTGTGAGGAGCTCTTGTCCAAGCCTGTCCATCATGGTTGGTGTCTGGGAGTCGCTGGCTGGATCCTGATCAGTGCTGGCAGTGGGGCAGGGACAAGCCAACACCGAGCCCAGACTGCAATCCGCTCAGAGATGGAGTTCAGCATCCTACCTCCTCCACAGAGAGAGGACACTGAAAAAGCACATTGGGGTACAAAGTTTTTATTCTGCCTCTACTCTTTGGTTGGTATGCAAGAATAGCAATGTACTGGGCAGACTTGGATTTGGTTTCAGCCAGAACTGAGCCCGTGGACTCCAGGGTAGTGCAGGAGGGCAGGAGTCACTCGGCTATGGAGCTGCTGCGGCTGTTGCTGCCCACAGGGGCTGTGCTTGAGCTCACATAATAGTTTCTCAGGCTTCATTGCTATCTAGAAGCCAAAATCAAGAGCCCTTTACAGGGTAAAGAAGCAGCTGCACCTCTTACCACACATCTCGGTCCCATCCACCACCAAGGAAAACACTTCCCACCATACCCTTCCACAGAGAGAGAAAAAAGCCCCCTCTGTAAGACTCTTGAGCATTTATTGGTCACTATGTTCCCTCTGGAAATCGGTAAGATTTTTCTAAGGGAGACATTGCAGCTATATTTCTAGGGTTGTTTGCCCCTCCTTGCCCTACTCCTTGCAGCAGTGAGAGCAGTGCTGCCCATTGCTGGACCCTTCCTACCGCACTCCCATGCCCCAGATTTACCCCAGTGAGATGCAATTAGTGCTAATGCAGTTACATCATCATAAACCCCGTGTAACAGAGCATCAGCCTGAAGAGATTCACACCCATTTACACGTTCCTCCAGACTGTCCAGACATAATAAGGCTGTCCAGATTCTAATGATCAAAAATGCACATAGCTGGCAATAAGGCATATATATTAATTATAACTGTGCAGTTCAAACATGAGCTAGTTTACATAAGAGTAATTAGAATCACAATTGACCTTTTGCAGAAATGTAGAGCTATGCTTAATTCTAGCCACCAGCATGCAAAACATTTATTTTAATAGTATTCTTACTTCCTAACTCATAATTATAGATTTTTTTGAAAATTCTTTTACAGCAAACTGCAAATGACTTGTATTTGGTGTGGTCGAGAAAGAGAAAGCTCTGTTCTTTATACTAACACACTCAAATACACAGGAAAATGGCCTAATGTGTGAAAGCAGAGTAAAAAAAAGAGATATATTTACTTTAAAACTACATGAATAGCCACCAGGAAAGCAGTTATATTTACTCTTTATCTAAGAATGATCAAATAGCATCCAGTCATGTGAGACTCCCACCTACCTACTTTCTGTTCTTCTGTACTAACTATGCATTTTTTCTTATGCCAGTCAGAGAAATCCCTTTCTTTAATAAAGAACATATATATAAAGCAATGTGGCATTGCTGCCTTCCATGATTCCTGGCACCCTGGGCTGGAGCCTTGTCCCCAACTCCCTACAAGTCAGTGCCAGCCTCAGGGGTCAGGGAGAGGCAACAAAAGCCATCAGCTTGAAGTACCTCTGCAAGAGGAAATGGGGAAATGTCCTTTTAAATAATAGCTGCCTTTAAAGGCTGTGGATTATTTTGTAAGTCCTTCTCCATGCCAGGATATCTGGCAAGAAAATAGCAGGGATTTTGAGAGGATGGTTTGGCGGGGTCTGTCGGAGAGCAGGAATGTTTCACATGAGCAGGGACAGCTGGGGCAAGCTCACCATTTGCAAACGTGCCTGTGGTTATGCTTTCAATAGGTGGCACTTATGAATAATAATATGCATAATCTATCTTGTGCCCAGACAGGAGAGAAAACATAAGTGGACAAGCCTGAAGGCATGGCCGTCTATTAAAGGTTGCTTGGGAATTCTCTGCAGAGTTAGGGCAAAACTGTGCTGCTAAACATGGCTGGGGGATTTGCATGTTTAAGAAAACAGGACTAATTGAAAATCCCTCTCTTCTGGATGAGTGATTTACATTTCTTACAGATCAAATTACAGAGGGTGAAATACAGTTTTGCCCTTTTGTTGGTTCTTTGATTGTGAGCTTTCAATGCTAACATTCCTTTTTATTAAAGAGCTGCAACACAGCTCCACAGAAAAAGCCCAAATCCCCAGGCCTCGCTATCCACCTGAAGTCTAAACTCTGCAGAAATACACAGTCCTGCTTTGTTCTTGTGGCCATTTGTAGACACCTTGAATTAAACACCCAGGGCTCAGGATCTTAGCAATTAAATAAAAAAACAATTAAGAAATTGAAAAAGAAAACCCAAATCTACCCTCTTCTAGCTATCACTGCAAATGTAATCCAGCTCTATTCCCTCACCAGCAGTAGGGACAGTATATCATAAGGGAAAGATATGTTTGATTTTAAAGTAGTCCAAGAAATAATGAGGTAAGCATCTTGGGCTTTTCTCAGAGAAATACCCATCAGACTTACCCTCGTTTTGTGTCTGTTTACATAATGTCCTAGCTGCTTTCTTTTAAGAGAAAGAAAAATTGGTATTATCTAAAAAGAATAAGCACATGTTTAAGTTGAGTGAATCCACCTCCTCTGTGCTACTAAGCAGGGAGCAGCCATTGACCATATCCCCAGGGTACTCCCATTCCTCAGAGACCATGGGAAAAGACCTCCACTTCCAGAGAGGAAACTAGCCCAGGAGACCACTCCTGCCAGCTCAGAAACGAGTCTGGTACAGAGCTGAGGAAGGAGGCTCCAAAAATCCAACATTTACCTGCAAGCCAAGGGAGAGGAGAAGAAACTCTTCCAAGAGAAGTCGTCTTGCCTTTAGCAGGAGAAGGTCCATAGCTAGGGACCCCAAAACACAGTGCTCATTAGAAATGCGATGCCCAGATACATACATACAACAGAAAGTGCTTTCGGCTGATGGCTAACTCCAGTGGTGACAGCAGCCTCAGAGAGCAATAGGGACCCAAGTCACCACTGGGACAAGAGACCCACTTTCACCACTTATTTGTCACACTTCAGGCAACCCAGCTGCAGAAGATTTTCAGAGTACTGGTGTAAATGGCTATATAAGGGACAGAGAACTTCATTGTCTTAGTATTAATAATAGGTACATGGCAGGGGAGAATTTAACACTGCAAATCGTAGTTGGCTGTTTTATAAATCCATGTGCTCAAAAGGCAGAGCACAACGAGAACTGGAGAAAGCAACACTCAAGGCATGGCACCAAACATTTTGACTTTAGTACTGCTGTTTGCCAAGAACAAAGAAAAAATCAAAAATCCATCATCATGGGAAGAAAACACATTTCCAGATCTTGATAAAGCTATGGGAGGTTATTTGGAGGATGAATTCCCTGGGGCAGTTAAAAGTGGTTGTGCTCTGCTGAAATTTATTCCATCCTGGGAGTCAGCACAGCAAGTTCTCCGAAGATGCCGTGGCAGATGAGCTGCCAGCCCAGGGTTTTCCCACAGTCTACCTGTGGGTGTTCCAGGAAAGCAAAATTAAGTGCTGAGGAGAAAGGGGAATGCAAGAGGAATCCAATATCAGGCTTTCAGCCAGCTTCGCTGCTGCTAATCGGCTCTGTACATGTGAACTGGGTGTAAAGTGTTCCCACATCAGAGCCCTAGCTGTGCATAGGTGTAAATTACTACACAAGGTTCAAGGCATCACTCAGCCATGCCCAAGCTGCCTAATTAGCAGTTGTTAGTGTGGCAGAGCTATAAAGTGCTAAAATTCAAATGTTATGACTGTGCTGCCTCTTGCCAAAATCCATAAAGTGTTTGGAAGCTGGCTGGTGTTACGGACTAAACTCTCTCTTCCTTCACAAGCAGCGGATCAAAAGCAGCCGTTCTAATTAACCCCTCTTCTTGGTGCATCTGTGGTGAAAATGTAATGCTACACCAGGGCTGCTACTGTGGCAGTGCCCATCCTGGCAAAGTCCCAGCAGGAGATGCCACAGGGCTGCAATATCAGACCTCTTGCTTTCTGTCCCAGGTGAGGCAGCCCCCTACTGTAGGAGCTGCTGTTCTGGGTGCTGAAGATGAAAAATCAAATGTTTTTTAATAGGACTGTTATTTTAAAACTAAGCCACTGAACTCAGGCAGTCAACCTCTAAAACAAGGCCTACAGGACTGGAGAAAAACACTCGTGTAACATATAGTATTTGACATTGCCCATGGCTAAATATGGGGAACAAGATGTTCTCTGTGGCCATACCAGGCTTCCTTAGTCATGTATGCTTTAATCTGAGGCCCACTAAGAGAAGAGATCCCCAGTCCCATTCTCCCTTCTGAGCAACAACAGCAGGGTGAGTAAAATGTGCACCCACTGAAGCATGGCCAACACGACACCCAGGCTTGGCTCTGCACTGATCAGCCCAGTCAGGCAGGAGCATGCCCTCGGTGCAGTTGATTTTAGAGTTATTTTCTATGGTTAGCATCAAAGATATTTCCTATGCCTGCATGCTGTTTATGTCTCACTAATTTCATAAATGGCAGCAGATATCTGACCCCCTTCCCACTCATCCCCCCCGGCCCGTTACACCCATCCCCTAAATCCTCTGGAAAGCTCTGTGTTGTACCCAGCTAGTACAGCCCGTGCTACAGGGGGCCGTGGCCACAGGTCCCTTGGGGAGGAAAGGGCCAGAGGCAAGGGGTTGCACAAAGACTGTCTCCAGAGGTCTGCCTCTCAGAAGGACAGCTGTGGCATGTGCATCCACAGCAATCCAGCACCACCTACCTGCACTGATGTTGGCACCTGAATGCCCTGAGCTGGCAGCCCCCTGCAGCGCTGCAGAAGGGGTCAGCCACGCGATCCTCGCTTTGCAGATGGGAAAGGGACCTGCCAGAGGCAGCACAGTTTTCCCTGAGCCCAGCAGCAGCGCACCTAGGCAAAGCAGCTCAACTTCTTCAGTCTGTGAGACCACTTCCCTCAGCCAGTCAGACTTTTCACGAGAGGAGATCCTCATTTCATACCATATTTACAACACTTCTGAAATAGAAATATGAAAATCAGAGTCATAGAATGGTAGGGTTGGAAGGGACCTTTAGAGATCATCTAGTCCAACCCCCCTGCAGAAGCAGGGTCACCTAGATCAGGTCACACGGGAGCATGTCCAGGTGGGTCTTGAAGACCTCCAAGGAAGGAGCCTCCACACCCTCCCTGGGCAGCCTGGGCCAGGGCTCCCTCACCTCACAGTGAAAGTGTTTTTTCTTATGTTTAAATGGAACTTTTTGTGTTCCAGCTTCATCCCATCACCCCTTGTCCTGTTGCTGGCTACTATAGAAAAAAGGGATGCCCCAACCTCCTGACACCCACCACTGAGATATGAATATTGACTAATGCTTGAAATACATATAGTTAGTTGAGTAACAGACCTGGGTTTGCCAGCACAGCTTCATCTGAGTCCACCAAAACTGAGAAGCCCCACTGAATTCACAAAAGCTGAGTCAAGGCTGTGATGGGAAGGACTTTCCTCGCTCCGCACAGCCCACTGGCCACAGTAGCTGAGAGGTCTCTGACTCTAGGCTTGGCAGGTGTGGTCATGGGGAGAATTAGATGAGGCTAGAAACCCCACATAACTCTTTTAAAATATATCCCATTAAGAAAAAAAGACTTTTCCCAACATCCTACAGTTAAAAAAAAATAAATGAATCCCATGAAAAGCAAGAGAGTCTCTGAGCAAGGCAGGCGTGGGCAGAGCTGGGCTCAATCACGCCTCGCGGGAGGGGAAGTCCCTGCGACTGAGAAGCGAATGGGTGTCTGCAGCACAGCATAAATTAATACAGCAGCTGCTGCTTTTGCAGGGAAATCAAACCCCAGCCATTCTCTTTCACAAATAGAAACTTCACAGATGCACTATAGGATATTTCATTACTAAGTGTTTTGAATTTTCAACATGAAAAATATTCCCCAGCGTTAGTTACATTATTTGTTTCATAGGGAAGGGATTAACATTCCTGGGGCTCAGAAAAGAGGCACATGCCACCGAAGCAAGTAAATATGATTATTTCTTTGTTTTCACAGGTCTTCGTGCAGGCGACTGCAGGTCTCGGAGATACACTTCAGGCCTGTGTCAAAGTACAGCACTCCTTCATTAGCACTTCAAGGGCTCCAGATCTGGGGAAGGAAAGGGCTCCAGTCTCAGAGGAAAATTCTTCACCAGTTTACACCACGTAAGCACGGAGTTACTCCCGATTTACACCAGTATGGCTGAAAGTAACATATTTTTTTAATGTGTTCTATGAAAGATTTTATTTCAATAAAGACAGATTGTCTCATTTACACCTGCGTAACTCTGGAATGGCAAAACCAACTCCAGATAGTTGGAATACCTTGGGGAGCTGATCTGGCCCAGTGGCTTTCTTTCCAGAGCTCTGTTCCACCTCCAGATTTTAAAAATGCTATGTTCATGCTCTGAGGCAAACTTCATTTTCCAGCTCAAACATTTTATGCTGTATTTTAGTAGGCTGCTTTGTACTGCCGTTCGGCCTCCAATTTTAAGCATTATCAATAATGTATTCTTCCATGTAACCTCTTTAACACTCACAATAGAATAAAATATAAAACACATCAACAACAAAATTGCCTCAGCTTGGCAATGCTGTGTGAATGTTAAATTTCCCATTTCACAATGCAGCCATCGCTATAAAACTCTGAGGGCGGATTAACGCTCTTCTGGTACTTCACTGTATCAGAACACGGATTTGCAGACAACAGCTGCAGCAAATTCCCTTGACTGAGAAGAATTACAAGTATTATCACCTAGATCATTAAACTGGGTTCATAGATTGCAGAATGTCTTCAATCAATTCATCTAAGATAACTTGAAGCCAGCTGGACCCCCTCAGTGAGAACTTGACTTAATTGGCCAATAAGTGGCTGGAAAAGGTGCATGCGATTTGATAAAATTACAGACTGCAGAAGTGATTACAGTTTGGAGAACCGCAGAGGGTAGCCTCCAGGTCAGCCCTTTTGGAGAGGGCTAAGTTAATGTCCACTATTAAGTGCTGCTGTGAAAAATGTTGGCCCACTTGGTGCTCAGATGTAAAGTGTATCCAGGTCATTCCTCAGCTGATGGAGGGAGAGATGTGCACATTTATCACTGCTCTGGCCTCATTTCTGCCTTGGTAATAGTCGTACACTAACAACTGCTGGCAGTTTCATGGTTTTCTGGGTACCCTTCATTTTATTGGCATAACTAAAATATTATCTGAGCAAAGCAATCCATCTGCTAAAGAAAAACACTTTCCTTCAATTATGTCCCCCGAGTCTTTTCTTAAGAAAGGTTAAAGCACCAGGAAGTTGAAAAATATACATTAGTTTGTTTTTATCCTTTCCAATCTACTGCAAATATGCTCGCTTGTTACTGGGTAAGCAGTAGGTCTACATATTTACCACTGCCAAAGATTAGGGAATATGCCTGGCTTTAGGAAAAGGGCAGATTCACAACACGGGATTGTTGTTTAAGTACAAACCATTCTTTAAAAGCAATTGTCTATCCCTCCCCACCTCACCCTAGCCCCTAAAAGCTGATATCACATAACCGATTTCTCCGTGATTTTATATTTACTGATGAAAAGGATTAGGTCATTTGCAGAAAAGTGGTGTTTTTAAAAACAAAGCTTACAAAGAGTGCAAAGAAACCGCCGCATTACCTGATTGTGTTAAACATCATGGAAAAACAGAGCTTGATCCTGCTTGTGCTCAGCAGACAGGGCTCCCATTGACCTTGGCGGGGGGCTACCACAGGCAGGTGCCTCCCAGGCATTAACCCTTTTGTTAGAGCCCACCCGAAGACAGGGCTTGCAATCACTTCTGCATCGACAGAGTGTATCTGCTGTGATTCCGCGTTGCTGAGGCTGCATATTTTTCATGGACTGGGTAATTTTCACGGGTTTTGTTTTGTTATTTTTAAATCCCTGCCTTTTACAGACACAGCTCCAAGACTAAGATATCTGATGCAGATATTCAGAAGTAGCTTGAGCTCATTTCAAGGATTTTTTTTTGCTGATGGCTAAGTTGTTGTAACGGCAAACAGTGTAACACATAACCAAAAGCCTAGGGGTCGCATAGTTAGCTGGATGTGCACAAAACACAAATTAATGAAGAGTGGAAGGACAACTTACACTTCTTACCAGCAAAACAGGGAAGAATGAGACACCAACAAAGCAATTTTAGGGTGCAGGTATCAGGTCATAAAAGAATTCTACTTAAAAATGAGGTAGAGAATAGGCCTACTTTCTTAAAATGCTTTTCTCTCATAAGTTGGAGTAACTGCCAGAATCTAGTTTTATGTCACTCATAGACAGAAATAACGCTGACATTTGGTTGCCAGATCTCCTACGATATAACAGGACATATGTATCTTCCCAAATAACCACACAAGTCCTGTCCTACCCAGCCACAAAGAACAGTGTCCGAGGCACAGGATGAGGTAGGCTCTGTGGAGAATCGGTCTGCAGTTTTGGAATTAAACATCTATTTGTGGGAGCTCTCAAGAAAGGAGGCATCAAGTTTAGCTTTTCTGTTGGTGTGGGGAGAGAATGCCCTTTTCCAAGTGGTTCTGGTGAAACAAGTCCATTTTGGTCATGTAAAGATGGCCTTTCACTTTGAAATGTAAGAGAGTGAGAAATAAACTGAACAAAGTGACATGTTTGTCAATATGACCATGCATTAGTCCCTCCACTCTCACCCCTGTTTTTGGTCCCCCTAGAATTTTGTGTAATAGACTGATTTTGTCTGCAGTTCTCTGGGAGTCATAACCATATCCTGGCCCCAACACTTGGTGGGACTGAGCTGCACGGCTGGGATAGGGACTGGCCTCAGCTTCTCCTGTTCTCTGGGATCTCCTTTTTCCACAATGAGTTTTGTCTTTCACCCTACCCCTGAAGATGTGTTTATTGCCTTCTGAATTCAGGACTCCCACCCCAAATCTCTATGCAAACACGGTGTCAGGTACAGAGAGATCGTGGCTGTCTCAACGCCTGGTCCTGCCACTCCAGTCAGGTATTTTACCTTAATGGATAACATTTTGTTCTGATGAATTTAACACTAGAAAACAGATTCATTTTTCTTGCTGTCTCATATGGGAGAGCACAAGGGCTTTAGCTGCACTAGGCACTCGCACTGTCTATCCATGCACTAACACAGGCAAAGCATTTTCCCCACTGAGTTATTTAGTCTTGCCTTGCTGGCCAAGCCCTAATTTGAAAAGTTCTTTCCAGGCAAATGCCAGAAAGTTAAGCATTGCCCTTGTTTGTTTGTCACAAGGGTGCTGCCTGCCAAGCCTTACCTTTCAATGTGGGCCGGGTGCCCAGGGTGCTGCTTGCCCTCTGCACCCAGCCCTGCATGCGTGGCCTCTTGCACTGGGATCAAACTGCAACCATGTGCCTCAGCGTGACCTTGGATGCGCCAGCTCCGTCCACCAGCCTGTCTGCCACTGAGCATGGGAGGAAAAGGGAAACTAATTGAGTTGTACATCATTTAATCACATTAGCGTCCCTGCTGCTGCTACTTTCCACGTCCCCACAAGCTCATGCCACCACATTTGCGGTTCCTGGTGCTCCCACACTCCCCGGGGCGCTGGGTTTCGACATGCGACAAACTGTCGCTTGCAAATTTAGAAGTCTATTTTTAAAGCAAACTAAGCAAACAATGGTGCTTTCTCTGCCTGTCATAAAGATCATTAAAGGAACAATTGCTGGCGGGGATTTTGGTGGCAAACAGGCCCGTCTTGGTGGGGCAGGACCTTTGCTCCAGCTCATTGTTTTCACACTGAGCTGAAGCGACGGTCCTCGATAGCCCGTCACATCGCAAGCCCTCCATCAGGAAGCTCCCACCAGCAGATCCTCATGGGCTGATACAGCATTTCCCAGAACAGCTATCTGAAGTATTTCACCTTCAAAGAGAAAAGCCTTCCACGTCTGTCCAGCTGCCCTAGGAAGAGAGGGTGAAATCACTTGCTCACCAGGGTTTTTTTGGTACAGCCCTGTGACCACCTTGGTCTTTCCTCTTTGTGTATGGACTGGAGCCCCACCAGCCTTGCTCATTTGCAGGATTCAGCATTTTCCTGAAGGAGCCCTAGCACCCAGAGCAGTTTGAGTGCCTGAGAAGGTTGGCTCCACTCCAAACAGTGAAGGGACAAACTTTCCTTGTCCTTGTGATCATGAGCAAAAACTCAAGAGCCAGCACTAGAAAAAGAACACAAACGCATTTCAGACTTATTTTCTTTAACATGAAAATCTTTAAGATCATCTCACTTCCCTGCTCCAGACTTTCAGTGGTTAAGGACTGCAATGTTGATGACCCATTGCCTACAGCTGCAGCATCAGTATGACCCATTTCTACTCAGGCTGAGCTGGGGGTGGAGAGGCACCTCCCTGTTTGAGGTGCCTCTGCAGTGCACTGTGGAGCTCTCAGTATGGAGGGGCTGAAAGCCCAAGGCAGCAGGAACACTGCTCACTTCCCCACAAGGGCATGTTGCAGAAGAGTTTGAAGCCAACCAGGGACCACCAAGGCCGGAGCTCTTCCCAGCAGTGCAGAAGGAGGACGGGGACAGAGAGAAGCCCACAGTTGCCAAAATATTGCATTCTCTACCCTACAATTGGGTTGCTGCAACTGCCCTAGCCATCCAGCTAGGTTCTTCCTCCATTTGGCTAATCACTGCAGCATAGGGTCCAGCAGAGAAGAACCACTGCTGGGATCCCTGTGCTGAGCTAAGTGGGAAGAGGCAAATCTTATGGCTGAGCCATAGGCAAGGAACATATTTAGTGTACTCTGCAGGTAAGGACCAGACTCACGTGCTACTCAACCAAACAATGGAAGTATCTGTGTCTGCTTTGGCGAGTCCCAAACTCTACTGGCCTCTGGGGAGGATCTACTATTTTTTATTAGACACAGAAGTAACTCAGATAAGCTTTTCTTCTTTTTGTCTTTCAGGACCAAGAAGGTGGTGTAGAGGCACAGTTACATGTACGTGGAGGAGAAGAGTCTATTTTCTGTTTACTTTGAAAAAGCCTAGTATTGACTTCCATTTATCTTCGAATAAGTCCTTGTCCAATGTGGCTCAGAACATAATCTGTTCCAAGGGCAGGTGCTCCTTAATGAGAGAGCTGAATTTTCTCCATTCATTAAAAGGGAAAGAGAGAAAGAGAGGAGAAAAAAAATAAAAGAGACAGAAAATGACATGAAAGCATATTATCAGTAAATTGTTTCCACTGTGTTTGTGACTGTTCTTAATGTTTTATGAATATGCTAAAAAATTTGCTCAGGCATTTTTCCTTGGGCACTGTAGTTAATTACTTATTCAGAGAGCTTCTACTCTATTCCTTGCAAAATGTGTTGTGCATTAATTCTGATTATGTACAAAAACCCACCTGCAAGGAAAAACTCTGAATCGGTAATGCTGATAAAATGAGCAGCTCTCCTGGGGCTTTACTGAGAAACAGGATACTGGACAGAATTAGAATCTTGTAGCTAAGGCTATTCATAATGTCATTAACATAAAGGCAATTAAATGAGTTTTTAACCTACAACCCTTTATTGTTATTAATGAACATTAGAAAAACACAGGAGATAAAATCAGTAATTATCTCTGCACCAAGCTATGCAATAATGTGTTTAAATATAAAAACAAAACAAATGATTATTGTTAGTATTTTCAGTAGCAGAAGCCCCAAGGAGCAGCTCAGTCACATTTAATCACATGGTACTACACCAAGAGGGTTAATTAAATGAGGGCTTTACCTTCAGCACACTTGGTTATTCTGTTTAATATGGAATCAACAAACAGAAATGCCAATCTGCAAAATGTTCCAGGTGGTGCCTTTACTTTCAGGTGAGCCACTTTCACAAAAGCCAAGAGGGGTTTCATTTCCTCCAGGACAAGGAGCTGTAGTCCTGTAATCAAGCTTTTTATTGTAGCATGCTTTCAAAACCAATTCCAGAAACAACTGTATAAATCCTGGCTTGTAGCTTAAGCTTACCATTCTGTAAAAAATGAATTTGGGTATTGGAAAGAGATGGACATGTTACAGGAGATGGTAAATGCAGTCACAGCACCACAGCAGTCAGAGAGCCTCCAGTTCCATTTTTTATGCAAACTATTGCATCCTCCACTTACACAGCCATATATTACAGAGTATCTTCTAAAGGGGAAATACATTAAAGCTCAGTGAAATAGCCTATATCTAGAGTTGAACTTATTAATTCCATTATGATTTATGATTTTATGATTTAAATCTCCAGAATGGCTATAGCATCTATCTTTAATTTTTTTTTAAGTGTATTTACATAGTTTTGGGGGTTCAGAGTAGTGCAGGGGAAAAGGACCTGGGGGTCCTGGTGGGCTGCAGGATGGCCATGAGCCAGCAATGTGCCCTCGTGGCCAAGAAGACCAGTGGCATCCTGGGGTGGATTAGAAGGGCTGGGGGCAGTAGGTCAAGAGAGGTTCTTCTCTCCTTCTACTCTGCCCTTCTGGGACCACATCTGGAATAGCGTGTCCAGTTCTGGGCCCCTCAGTTCAAGAAGGACAGGGAGCTGCTGGAGAGAGTTCAGCACAGGGCCACAAAGATGATTAAGGGAGTGGAGCATCTCCCTTCTGATGGAAGGCTGAGGGAGCTGGGGCTCTTCAGCTTGGAGGAGACTGAGGGGTGACCTCATTAATCTTTACGAATATGTAAAGGGTGGGTGTCAGGAGGATGGAGCCAGGCTGCTCTCAATGATGTCCAGTGATAGGACAAGGGCAATGGGTATAAACTGGAATATGAGGTACCAAAGAAATATAAGGAAAAACTTCTTCACTGTGAGGGAGCACTGGAACAGGCTGCCCAGCTGGGTTGTTGAGTCTCCTTCCCTGGTGACATTCAAAACCCACCTGGACGAGTTCCTGTGTGACCTACTCTAGGAGGTCCTGCTCTGACAAGGAGGCTGGACTAGATGATATTTCAATGCCCCTTCCAACCCTTAACATTCTGTGATTCAGAAATCTCTGAATATTCAAATGATAGTTGGCCAACATGTTGAACATAGGGGTAACTGGGGACACCATGCCAGCAAGGGCTGAATAGGGGAGAGAAAAGGAGGCCTGACTGAAACATAGCTGTACAGCTAGATTTTCCCTAAAAGATATTCTTTCTGGAACTGTTAAAGAGAAGTGAGAAAATGTAAAGGATTTAATCAAGAAGAACAATAACCAAGGTGCTCCCCTCCTATTTGGGAAGTCTGCCTAGCAAGACAGCTGAGGAAGTATTAAGAAAAGACAAGTATGTAAAAGATGAACAACTAGCAGCATGGTTTAGAACAGCAGATACTGTCAGACAAACCAGTGAGGAAGAAAATAACCTGACCACTCAAACATCTGAAAGAGCTTGCAAAAAAATCTCCTTTTTATACTCTAACCCAAGTGTTTCATGAATGCAGATACCTACATTTCACACTTACTTAGAGAGCTCCGGCAAAGCTCAGAGCTGGATCTGAGGTGAAATCGCCTACTCAGCTTAGATAGGACTCAAGTCTAAGGAAAAATCTGAGTGCAGTGAGAAGGCAGGAGCAGAGGGGCAGAGGGGGAAGATAGGGGAGTGAGCATCAGCAGAAATATTTAGGTATGAAAATCAGATGAGACCTCTCAAGGGCTGATGGCTGGAAGCGTGCAGAGCCCAGAGATGGAGGAAAAAAACTGCTTTATCGGGTGAGGCAACTGGAACGGGGTAGAGACATTCAGAGATATTTTTGGTGTTGCTGTTCATCTGCTCCCAAGACCTTTTTAAACACACACAGCCTTCTCAACCACCAGGTGCATTTCCAGTGTGGGATCACTGGCACTTGCTGTTAAACAGCAAGTCATGGACAACCATGGTATTATAACCAACAGCTCCTTCAGATAACTTAACAGCTCTAAATACCCAAAAGGTTTTCCCCAACAGCTATAGATTTCCTCCCGATGCAGAAGCTGATTTCTCTTGCCTGTATAAGCCTGCTATTCACTGGTGTAATAAGAAAAGGCCCAGACTATTCAAGTGCTGCGTAGATGCAGAAATGATGTGCATACTAACCAGCTTCTCCAAGTAAAATAAGTATAGCTGGTTTAGTTTCTTTTGAACTTGGAGATGTTGTAGGAAGCCACTAAGCTAGGTGAGCTGTGGCAGAGGAGCTGTGGTGGAGGTGAGATGGCCTCCAGCACTTTGTGTGTGAGCATGCAGCCCTGGCAGTGATGCACAGAGATGCCAGGGAGAAGCACCATGTCACTTCTGTCCCCAAGGCACCATGCAGGCAACACTGCAAACACACTGCCCCACGGCTTACATGGCCCATCGCCTGCCAGCCTGTGAGCATATAAACAAGGGTCACCATGCTGCAGCTCCTCTCTCCCTACCCAGGCAGCTGCCTTTGGGTTCTCGCTGCTCTTAAGTTCACTTTTAGTCTTTCTGGGAAAAGCACAGGCACGTGGCTAAGCAGAATCACACACTGTGTGCTGTCTTTTGGTCATCCTTTTCTGGTATTTTAATTTTTGATGACCGGTTTGTGACTTACCTCTAAAATCTTTACCCTCTTCTCCTTCACCAAGATGAGAAGCACAATGATCTTCCCATGCCCTGATCAAGTAAGATGAGCATTTTCATTGAAAGGTGCTTGGGATAGGGCCAGGCTGTGCCATCCTACTCGAGCCTCACAGGTCTGTGGGCATCATGCTGGGAAGAGGCAGCATTGGTCTGCACATCCAGGTGTAGCACAGCTCAGATGGGCAGAACTACCGCCCTTCACTCGTATCTTTAAAAAAACCCAAACAAACTCCAAAACGCAACAGCAATGCCCATGAGAAGGCAGAATTCATTACACATACCATGGGGAAGTTTAAAATTGCTGCAGCCACTCATTGTTTTGTACAGCTTCATTCAAGACAACTATGTGACACAGCAGCGATTCATAAACACAGTGACGGCCTCAGCAGGAGAGAAGCTCTGAGAAGTGCCCCCCAGTAACTGACACCAGTGATGCTCAGGTCAGTACAAACATTCCTACTGTGCTCAGCTGAAACCCATGATCCTGGGAATAACCCACTCCCAGTGGGGATCAGCTCCCTGGAACCATCCACTGAGACATCTGGTCACAGCCACTACAGTGAGGGGACCACATGAGAAATCAGCCTATTCTAGCATGACAAATCCCATCTTCTTTATAAGCTTAGGCAGAAAGAATGATCAAGTCTATATTTTATTTATAGTATTTTAGGGGATAGATGACAATCTTTTCTCCTTTTTTTGGCCAGCTATCAAGTGTTTACAGTGACAACAGCCTGTTGTCTGTCATTCAGAAAGCTGGCACCTGTCTGGATAATAGCATGACTCAATATTCCTGAAGTACTAGATTTCTGTGAGAGAAGAAAAATCAATAACTGTGACAAGTGCTATCCATTAGAGCCCAAGAGCACAGAGCAAACGATTACACAGTGTCATTTGTTTAATATGAGACTGTAAATGAAAACTCTTACAATTGAGCTTTGGGGGATAAAACATCCTTTCAAAGGCAAGGTGACCATGAACCAGCTCTACTTGACTTACCAGGGCCATGATGGTCAAACATCATCTGAAGTTCAGGGTTCCCATCCTGCCAGATGACGTTTCCCCTTGAGATTGATAGATGCCCTACACACAGATCAGGTCAACAACAGCCATCAGCATCAGCTCCCCATCCCACAGCAGGAGCAGAAATTCTTCCTACACAGCTCTGCTCTTTCTTCATCAGGCTTCCTAAAGCCGAACAATACTATGAACTAAATTATAGATACTGAAATCTCTATTCCAATATTTATAGTGTAGGTTTATATGTAACAGTATTTCTAAGCATCCAGTGAATATGGACAATGGGAGGAAGTGAAATTTGGCTGTTTTTAGGAGCACAGCTATCCTCTCTCGAGCTCCCTTCCCACCCCCGATCTCCTTCATTGTTCAGCTTTATGGACTTGTGCCACTTGGGCTGACGCTTCCCTTCTAAATGGCATTTCAGCTTTGGCCTCCCTCCCTGCCCAGCACCCTCTCCCGGATTAGCTCTCGGGTGCCATATGGTACCGATGGCCCGCCGCACATCGCGCAGCCAGTATTTAAACCCCTGCCAAAGCACTGCCTGGGCTGGCAGCCTGCCTGGTGGCCCTGTGGGCTGCAAGGGCCGGGCCATGCTGCCAGCAAGGCATCGGGATGGGGCTCTGCCAGGTTGTACACTGCAGTCCTGGGAGCCTCACTCCTCTTTCCCCTCCTCTCCCCATGGCACAGACATTCCTGCACGCACACCCACCCTGTGATCCTGCTGCTTCCCAAACTGCCTCGCTTATTGTCCTGGTTTGTGCTAGGATAGGGTTAACTTCGATGAGGCAATAGGAAGGGATACAGCATGGGCAGCTGACCCAGGCCAGCCAACAGGTATTTGGTACCACCCTGACATCATGCCCAGTACATATAGGTGGGGAGCTGTCTGGGAGGGGCGCGGGGGAACCGCGAGTTCAGCTGCCAGTTGGGAGCAGTGGTATCGGGTCCTACGTGGTGAGCAACTGCATCACACACCATCCCTTTTGTAGATCCCCTCATTTATTGTTATAACTGTTTCTCCTTAACTTGTTCCTTTTTGTTGTTGTTCTATTAAACTGTTCTTATTTCAACCTACGTGGGTTTTTCCCTTTTCTCCGGTTCCCCTCCCCATTCCGCCGGGACAGGGAGGAGTGAGCAAGCACCCTCGTGGCTCTTTGCCCCCATCTGGACAAAACCACGACACTTATGCAATGAAAGAGTAGCACTCCATTATCTCACCTAATTTTCTGCTTGGTTCAGGCTAGATGCCCAGCAGAGAAGCATTCGTGTCCCCGGGGTGCTCCCACAAGCTGCTGTGGGGAGCTGGGCCCAGTGAGGAGGACTGTGATGTGAAAGAGAGGCAGTGCAGCAGGGCCAGCAAGAACTTGGTCAGCTTTCCTCACCTCAGAGGAGTCCTTTCCTAAAGCATATGTGTTCCTCCTCTCACAATGGCACATGTGCACCCTTGACAGGTTGCAGGAGGTTCATCAGTTCAAGGGCATTGCCCCTGGAGACTTGGTCTGGAGAAACTGAGAAGGGAGTCCTGCAGGCAGTCGGCAGAAGCTTGGTCACTGGCCTCAGAGGAGACATAAATTACATTTAAAAAAAACCCAAAATGCAGCAGCAGATCTCTTCCAGTACCTCTGTGATACTACATCCCTTTTTCCACTCTTCTCTGATCCTCTTGCAGCCTGACCATGCCTCTGCTTTCCCTCATCTCACAGTAGTTTCAACTCCACTGTCTCCTCAATAAGTCTGGACCGATATTTTTGTTTATTTTTTTTACCTTTCATGAAGTGGACTTTCAATTTTCTTGTTATTCTAGAGGCAGACACATTCATACGTCTGGATCATCTCATATCAAACATTTCCTCTTGGCTTTGACCCCTTTTATCTCTGTATTGAATTTCATTTCCAGATTTTGGCTGAGAGCTTCACTGGGACCTCTCCAGATGCAGAGCTCCTCCTTAGCAGTGGTCCACTCCTGGTTCCAAGTCCTGGTGCTTGTGAAATTGTTTTCATCCAATACTATATTCATGCCTCAGCACCCCTCTCCAGTAGACATGACCTACCATCCCTCCCTGGTGCCAGGAGCCATGCAGTGGCTGTGGCACAGATGGGCAGCATGCCAGAGGCTGGTAGTGAGGCTCATGAAAGGAGCACTTGAAGCACATCAGAGTCACCAAAGACCTGGAGCCACCAGCTCCCTGTAGTCATGGCAGCTTTGGACATGTTTGATGGCACCATGAAAAGATCCTTCCTGGAAACGCTGATATTGGTGGGAGGTAACATTTTTCTGAACCACTCACCTAAAATCCAGTCATCCATCTCTTTAGGGCTGCCGGTGAAGTGAGGTCTGTCAAGCATCCACAAACAGTTGGCAATGTGTGGTCAGACATCCAGCCTCCCTTATGGATTAAGAGAAGAGGAAAACTTGCAACTTCTCTGCCACTTGCTATTGGACAAACAGGTCATAGGTTTCTAATAGGATGCTGCTCCTTCAGAGACATCATGTTGTATATTGGTAGCTCACCAACTCCAGATAACATCCAGCAGACCATCAAACTTGCAGGACCCTTCATCCTTCCTAGATTAGACTTCAAAGCTTCAATGTTACCTATATGTACTTGTGTGTTATTTAGCTCTTGTTAGACTAAGCTTTTTGCCCTTCAGTCACAGTGGGGAGTGGGTAGAAGAAAGGTGATATTAGAATTTGTTTCAAAGTATAAAAGGAAAGTCAAGATGAAACCGCCTCTGACAGAGACTGGTGGCTACATCTGTAGCTCCTGTGCCGCAGTGAAGAGAGCAGCAGCGCTGCGGTTCTGATGGATGCTGGTGAAATGTTTGTACGATGTGCCTGCACACAACTTGAGATGAAACAGTCTCTTTATAAGCTTTTGATAGCAAGGAGAGAAGTGGCTTTGCCATTACTTCTGTTCATGAAATGAAAGCGATACTCAGTCTTGGTGTTCCTGGATGGAGCTGCTGATCACCGCAGTGACAGCCCAACTAGCTTTGCTTGTTTGTTGTTTACCTTAAGCTAAGGGGAAGGAACTTCTTTGCTGTCATTGTATCGTGTGATGTGGTAAAACACAATCCATGCCCAATGTGCACAGAAGTTTCAAGCCAGAAATACTTATTACCCATGCAGATACAGCACGTGTTGCTGCTTCGCTGTCAGTGCTGCTTACAGTGCTTTAGTGAGAATAAAAGGGTGTTTGTATCTGGAGTGCCACAATATGCTGTGACAACATGGGTACTGCAAGGGCTGCAGGATGGTTTGCTAATGTACCACATGCACACAGGTGAGAAGGCAGGCCCCCGGTTCCATGAGTGCCTGGCAAGACTTATGATATATGAAAGAAATCCTTGCAAGTGACATTTGTAACCCCTTGTTATAAGGACAGTGCTTAGGTGCCCAGACACTGTCCTGGACATCCCTACTGTTGTCAGCAAGGAGCGGTAGCTCCTGGGAAGCCTCACTATCCACACAGGTGGTTTTGGGTACGTTTGAGGTAGAATTTGGCCAGGACATGAAGCTCACTAAGAAACACTGGTTTATCAAAAGCAGCAAGGGTCTGACTAGTCATCTGATCCAAGAGCCTGTTGTTTTACATGCTGGAAAACACGTTAACTGGATAAAAAGACCCAAGTCTAAGGATCCTAGGTGAACAGCACTGTCTGTGGAACAATCTAGGCAGATTAAAACGCTTCAGAAGCAAATCAGCACTACCATGAACCCTAGCAGGTTCCTAGGGTCTGTTATAGACCATGCACCATGAGATCCTTCATCTTTCCCAAATAATCCAAGAAATAAACACACAACTGCCAGACCAGGCACACATTTGGGGCTCTGGAGAAGAGCAGAGAAGCCAAAGCACTGCTTTCTCATTAGAAGTTCCTAGCTAAGACATTCATCCAAAATTTCTATGAAACAAGAGCTATGTTGCTTGTAGGACATGGTGTCTGTCACAGTGTCCCTTCCAGACAACATGGGACACATTAATATTTGGAAATGCAGATAAGCAAGTTCATGTTTAGCGTATATCATTAACCAGATCCTCCTCTCCAGACTCTGCTCCCAAGATCTCTACTGGGACATGGTATTTAGCATGGAGCAGGTGGCCAGTCCCCTCTCCAGCCTTCCCTGGGAACCCATTCTTCTGCCTCTATAACTGTTTGAATCACATCAAATAACAACAGCGATTCCCACCTCCCGCACATGTGCAATGCCAACTCTTGTGTATCTCCAGCTACAATGAGATCTCTGCACACAGACTCACATCAAGCTCAAAGTCAAATCTCAAAGACAGAGTAAAACCAACTTATGCAGAGAGTGGATTCCTGTGCAGACAGGCAGGCACCTTCTCCTTTGAAAAGGGTAGGTTTCCTTATCCATCATTTCCACTTTAACATAATAACTTTTTAAGAGCAGTCAATTTCTGGAACAAATGGATTGTGTAGACTCCATCCTTGGAAGTATACAAAACCCACAGCACATATGCCTGAGCATCCTGTTCTCCCTGGCCCTGTTTTTTAGCAATGGGTGGTTGGATGAGGTGCCAGCCCCAGCCATTCTGTGATTCTGATTTTACACTGAGTTTGAACAAGAGACAAGACAGAGACCAAAGCACTTAGGATTATAGAACTGTAGACCTGCTTGGAGCACATATGCTCATACTCTAATGGTAATATTGAAGAAACAGGGGTGAATTAATATCTTGGGCTGATACAACAGATCATGAAGAAATCCAGTGCTTGTTTATAAAAGGAGACTTGTGACAAACACTCAGTGACAGTCATGCACTTGCTTGAGATCTCTGGACTAATTACATACAACTGCATTTGTGTACAACATTAACTCAAATGTTTTGGTAAAAATACCACAAAACCTTCCAGATCAGGCTTCAGGAGAAACCAAGCAGCTGTAAGAACCCCACAGATTCACTGCAGCTTCCTGCTCTTTACCTTGATGACTGAATAGTTATCCTTCTCACAGAGCCCAAAATGCATGAAATTCCCCACCAAAATTAGTTGTCCTAAAACTGATCCAATGTCCACAGATAGAATTCTGAAAGAAAGAAAGAAAACACCTGATACACTTACTTTTCTTTAGCTTCTGACTTAAGGAAGCTGTGAGCAGGACTTCGCTTGGGAACAAATCTCATGCAAGGCCAGGGAAAGCATTTGTGTGTTAATGTTACTCCATGTTGCTTTGCTTGAAACCTTCACATTGAAGCCACCTCCCCTGCACATGGCTGGCCATGCCTGCTGTAGGAGAAGCACTGGCACTGGGTGATGGCTTCCTGCTCTGCTCCCCAAAATGGCAGAAACACACAAGTTCAAGGGATAATTAGAAGGGGAAAGCAGCAGAGCTGGTCTGTGCTGGCTGCTGGTAGCTACCCGGGGAGTAGCTACAGACTCCTTAACTCTCTGGGGTTCACCACAAAGTTGGAGCCTTGCCCCTCACCCTTCCACCCCCACCCCACTCCATGAACTTTTTCATCTCTGCAGTGAGGTGAGGTGCTGGCACATGTGACAGATACCTCTCTAAAGCAGGCACTGCCCATTTTTTATTCTCAAGACTACAGTCCCACAGCCCCTGCCTATGAGAGGCAGGTAAGCCCACAGTTACCTTTAAGCCCCTACTCAGCACCCTGACTTCATTACTTCTCCAAAGGTTTTAAAACATCCTCTTGCAGGAGCCTTTGCCAGCAGGCTCAAAGGGAAAGGAAGTTGAGACAGAGCTGTGTCCTTCCACAGGGCAGTCATCAGAGCTTCAGCCACCTGAAAAGTGAGATGGAAAGAGATTCATATTTAAAAAGCTTTCTCTCCTCAGCTACTACCAGTTTGTTTTTATTCCCAGAGACATTAAGGAGTTGAGACTCACTGGGATCAGGCAGCACACAACGCTTTGTGCTGTCTAAAGCAAACTGGGAGCTGCTTTCTCTGTTACAGCTGACGCAAGAGCTGTTACTAGCTTTGAGCATTCTTGACTTGTGCTGCCTTGAGAAGAGAAGCATTATTTTCCCTCATCTACATGCCTATTTCTGTTAATTGGTGACAGCTGCAATTAGCCCCCCCCCCCCCCCCCAGGAGCTCCTCCAAGGTGTGGGGCACGGGGCTGCTCCTGCCAACGGTGCTAGCCTGGGAGTCAGCTCCATTGGAAATATAAACCTGTACCAAAAACCCCTGCTACTGCTAAAGCAGATTTCTCCTGTCTGGTTTTATTCCAGCTACAGGGCACTACAGAAAGGCAGACTTTTGTATTGCAACTACCCTTTAGGCTGCTTCCTTCTCAATGAATACATTCCACAGGACTGTTCTTTGCAATTAAAACCTGTGTGTTACAGACAAACATCTGTTACAAGCAGATTTGATCAGACTTTGATGAGGCTGGAACAAGAAGACACCACTGTAATAGCTGAGATTCCTGCACTGAAAGAACATACTGTTGACCATAGTAAATATGTTGCTGTGAATTTCTGACTTAATTGACAGAACATTTTATAGTGAGAACTTCAAAGTCTCGTTATGAATGAATGAAGCTGAGGCCATGAGTCTGTAACATTTTTAACACCAACGTATAACCAGGCCTACTTGGAGCTGATACAATTTCTTGATCAAGCAGCTGAGACTCTAATGTAATTTAATGTAATCAATTATAATGCTTCATGCCAATATGTAAAACTGAACTGGATTAAAAGAAATACCATCTCCAAATTGTGGCCTGACAGACAAATCCCTGCATTTTCAGCAGCTCTTAGTTCACATCCATCCCTGACATGCCTAAGCTAGAGGAATAAAGGTGTTTTCCTATGAATGTCAGGGGTGTGAGACACCTGGGAGGCCATCTGGGCAGCATGGGGAGATCTTCCCATGATTGAAGGACCCTGTCAGTAACCCCTTTTCTCCTATGAGCGTGCTGCACTTTGGCACTTAACTACATTATCCTCATCATACTCACTCTTATCATGCAGGTACAACTTAATTCTCAACATCTCCAGCGATAATACTACAAAATGAAGCATAATGAAAAGATGCTCCAGACATTTAATGCCTGCCTGTTGCTGCTCAGTGTGATCACTGACACAGTGGCACCCACAAATCCCCCAGCCAAGACACACAGCTCACCCTGTGCAGCACGTGGGGTCTGCCCACTGCTGGCTGCACCCCGACTCATATCTTGGCTTATTGCCCTGGCAAAGGCAGGTTAGGCTGTCAAGATGCTCAGCCATGTCAGCCTGCTGTGGATTATACCTTACAGCCAGACCAACATGTTTGCCTTAGGAAAGGCACATTTCCTCAGCCAGAAGTTTGTAATGCTGGAGTTTGGAGTGAATATGTTTACACAAAAAATAAGTCAATTAACCTGGAATATCCAACATAGATACTCTCATTTGAAAGTTAGCTGCTACTTGTTGTAATCAAATGGCTGATGAGATTTAGGGGGTAAAACCCCATCATATATGGATGGTTACCTCTTTTAACCAAAGAGTCCTCTAAACATATTACTGAATTATTTGAAACAAACCCAAACTGTCCACCAGCATCTCATGCTCTGTACTTGGTTCATTTATTGCACTTGGACATCTGACCATTGCTGCTTGGGGACCTGTGGGCTGGCACAGTGTCCCCACCGCAGCACCCCAGGAAAGCAGTTCTGGGGGTGGCAGCAGGGCTGGGTGACACAGCCAGCCCCTATCCACACCCCAGCCACAGCAGCACCCTAGCAGTCCCTGGGGCTGCATGGGACATGTAACAGACCTGGCTGGACCTTACAGTGACCCCTAAAAGGCAAAGGCACAAAAGTCTCCATCAGCATTGCGGGGTTTATTCACTCACTGCTTCCTTCTGAACTAAAGGGATTGCCTGTGAGCTGGGGCAACCCTGTAATATCTGCTTAGTCCACCAGTACACAAATTAAAATATCTGACAGATTGCTAATGAGCTGATGTTGGAATGACTGGATAGTCTGTTATTATTTGGCCATTCACAGTTTCTTCAGCAGCCCATCTGTGTGCCAGGCACAGCTATAGGAGAGCAGCTTGAGACAGTTCCTCCATTTACACATTTTGCCATTATCGGCCTTTGGGATAGGCCTTCAGCAATTGAAGTTTTTATCAAACATAATTTCATCTTTCCCACCCTGTTACTAACCCCCCTGTGCTGCTACAAAAGGTCTGCTTAACAGCAGGCCAGAGACTTTGCTATTTTGTACACATTGCTGTACCCGAACACCATGTTTGTGCTTCCTCCTGGCAGCTCAGATCAAGTACCACACTGGATGCACAACACTGCACTAGCTCACAGCTTTCTTCCTGAGCAAAACCCACCTTGTGCATATGGGCCACTTTCTGATAGAAAGCATTTACATGCACTTTCGTTTTGAGGTCAAAAAGAGAAAAACACCCTGGAAATCCCACTCTAGTACCATTTGGGCTAACAGAAAGCAAATGCCCTGTCCCTAGGCAGAGCAGAACTGGTCCTAAAGGACATGGGTTGCTGGGGAGGCAGATAGAAATTGAGGACAACTGCTGGTGTCTCCTACTTACTCCACCAAAGTGCCAAGACCCCATGGAGAGCTGCTGCCGGTGTCGGACTGAGCTGGCCGGCTCACAGGTGTATCTGCAGGGAAGAGCTTCTGCTGAGGCACCTGTGTCATTGCAACAGACTTGATGCACCGTTGTCAGCTGGAAGGTAAAATCCTCTGTAAACGAGGGAATAAAGAAATGACAATTTGAAGGAAACTCCTAAAATCTATTTCTTTATAAAAGTCACACAGCAGCTGAGCACAGCTGAAGTAAACTGTGTTTGACCTCAGAGGGAGCCCTGGGAGCATCCCCTCGGCAGCGACAATGCCACAGCCAGGGTCCTGCCTTCAGTAACTGGACAGAGTCCCTCGCTGATCCACACACCATCCAAACTGCTTCAGTGAACAAGGGCTTGTGAGATCAGGCCCACACACTCAGCAAAGGCTTCTGCCTAGTGCTATCTAATGCCAGTGCAAACACGAGCAAATGAAAGATTTCGGTGGGAGTCCTGGTTTCACACCGCATGATGTCGGATTTCTTTTTCTTCATTTGTAGCACCTTTTATAGGTAGAAAGCAAAGACACATGTTGTGTTAGCATGCAGTGTCAAAAACTGCTCCTTGGAGGAAAGGGACAGGGAATGCTCTTTTTTCCAGGAGAAGATCAGAAGTGGGCTTGCCTTCGAGCAGTTACGTCTTAACGACTCCCAGTGCGTCCCTAGGTCTGCATTGACTGCAGTTTCCCATGGGCTCTGCAGCACTGCAGACAACTGCATCACAATTCTGTCCACCTAAACTGAGATGAAAACAGGAAAATAAACAGATTAAGAGGAGACTGAGCGTGTGTATTGCATGGTAGCTTTGTATGGGGCAACTTCTGCCGCTGCTTTGATGAATTACTTTCCTCAAATGCAATCACTCACACTGGAAATCTGAAACAGAGCAGAGAACATTGGCACAAGGAAAGAGGCACAAAACGGGGCAAACAAAGCAGAAAAACAAGAGGTCAAGCCCTGATGAACAAATTCCCTTTTTCCCTTCAACTTGGAAAGCTCGGGTGCAGGGGTGGAAGGTGCTTCCCGGCAGCTCGAACTCGCGTCAGAGGCAGAGAAGCACAGGCAGCCCTGACCTTGTTTGGCAGTATTACAAGGGGTCATATTTTCAGATGGATGATCTGATCTCAAAATATCCTCCAGTGTAACGAGTACAAACAAGCTTTTCTTCTGTGTCTGTCTCAGCCGTGTGTTTCTTTGCTTTCTCTGTTTTTTAATGCGAGGAAGGGCGTTGTGAGGACTGCAGAAAGCAGGAGGAAGCTGAGCAGCGTGTACCATCTCCACAACGCTGGGTCACCAGAGGCGCTGGACCAGAACCACGCAAACCAAAGCACTCTGCTCAGCCAGGGAGTGCAGCAAGCACCACTGCCAGCTTTCCTATGCTGCTTCATCTGCCTGCCTAGCCCAGCAAGGGGCAGGTGTAGCCCTGATCAGAGAGGAGGGACTATACATTGGTCTGACCCAGGAACATACAGGTTGTGGCCAGCAAAACTAATTGAGAGAGATGACAGGGTAAATTTACTTTGACATTACCACAAAGGGCTCCTTCCAGGGCCAAAGCAGGATTCAGTATTGCTCTAGCATCTTCTCTAGCTCATCTGGTAGTCTGAGTACCATACAGTGTGCCCATGGCAGTGGCAGAGCTGCCAGCACAGTGTCCCTGCATGTAGCAGGGTGAGTGGCTGGTGGCCCTGCTGGTGGTCAACTCCATCCTGCCAGCAGCCAGACCCTTCTGGGCAGTGGCAGTGCTGCAGGCAAGGCCAAAGCAGCCCATCACACCAGGCTGGCTGAGACACACAATGGGGCAGCACTGGGCAAGGCACTGGTGACCCCCCAGAGGGCACACAGCATCTGCTCCACACTCAACATCTGCAAACCAAAGCATCTCAGCAGCCTCTGAGGGCTGCTGCCTTCAGTGCAGCCAAGGGAAGCAGCTTAGTGAGCACCTGGGGCAGGTGGACCAGCAAGGCAGTGATCCACAGTATCTCCTGGAAATATGCTTCATGTGCTCAGCACTCAACGGGAAAACCTCAACAAGCACAACACATTGGTCCCTAACTAGAACACACTGCAATAGTCACTCTCCCTGTGATAAATAGATTATGGGCTGGGGGGGAGGGTGTCTGTCTTTTTTCCCCCTCCACATAATCATTTAACCAGTTCTCAAATCACAAGTTATCAAGACTCCTATTTGAATGCTGCAGTTTTCATGTTACGAATCTTGGGTTAAACAATTCTTTCTCAAATAAATACTCCTTTTTCAGTTGGCACTGAAGCTTTTGTTGTTCACAGTAATCAAGCTCCCAGTTGGCTAACCTCTCACCTAACACAACGTCTTCATCTTTCATTTGAGCAAAATTTATCATCCATAAGCAAAGACAGAAAATGTGTGAATGTCTAAAGCTTATGTAAATTAACAGGCTATGCACACCAGTCCTAAAAATAGTAGATAATAACAAGCATTTCTTCAGCACACTGTAATTATAGGCCTGCTGTCATCTCTTCCATTCTCTATAAGGTCACAGTTGTATTATATAAAATTTACAGTATATTATCAGTTAAAAACACAATAATTAGCAAGCACACATCTTCCATCTTCAGCACCGGTGATGAATGTTCACAGTCAAGGAAAAAAAGACACGCTGTTTGCTTTGTGTGGACAATACACACTTAAATTTAATCATCAACTTCTGCTATCCAGTGGGCAATATTCTTTTGCTATTATAACACTATTTGCCAAAGATCAGAGTACACCTTTGGGGTGAATCCATCCTTAACCAAGAGACAAGAAACCAAATCTCTGACTATCACATCACTGACATAAACAGAGTTCTTTAAATTCTATCATTCTTATTCTGGACAAAAAAAATCTCAGGCATTATTTTGAGGATTATAATAAACTTTTTCACTTAACATCCCAAATTTTTAACTCTCAGAACTATGTGCTTTGAGAGAGTCTCTCCCATGACATGTGTCATTCCTTGGCTTGATGCATGCTGGAAGTTGAAAAAAGATGAGGGAGACTGCACCCAGACCACAAGTCCCCACAACTTCTAGCAAAAGCCCCTTGGGAGGTTACTGGGCCACCACATTGTCCCATCCTCTACATCTGGTCACTTCAGATTTCCCAGGTTATAACGGTCAACTGGCAGGATTAGCTGCTCCACTCTCACCAGCCACCATGTCACCCGTGGTCATTCACAAACCAGGTCATCTAAAAACAAACATGAGATCGGGACAGGTGGCTGTCACTCTTTGATGGATCATTCCAGAATGAAAAAAAAAAATCCCTTGGAATAATTTCCTAATGCTTTCAGCAAAATAAAGGAAAGAGGACAGAGAAAGCTTTCTGTTGGAAATGGGAGCAAATAAAGCACTTCCAGATTCTGTAGCTATTGACCGCATTCACGTAAAAATAAAGATGAAACATCAAAATGCTTCACGTCAACTTTTTCAGCAAGCAAATAAAGCAAGTGCGAAACTCACAACTGTGAACTGACCAAAACACTATCCAGTGTGATTAAGAATTTTGCCATGGATGGAGGAATTTGCTAATTCCACTCTCATCCTTTGCCCCAGACTCCTCCATTGGTGCCGTGGGGAGCCAGCAGCCCCCAGGAGAGCCAGAGGGGTTCTGGCTCTGTAGGCACCAACAGTACTTTTCATGGCATGCCAGGGACCTCAAGGCCCAGCTTGTTATAACTCTGCCTCTGATTTCCAGGCCTGTCCTAAATTGCCTTTCTTCTGCCATATGTCACTCTGCCCAGGTCATGCTCTGCGGGCTGAGCAGCACTCAAGCAAGTATCCAAACAGCCAGCATAGCCCAGCACACAGTGGGAGAGGACCCCTGCAAGGCCCTGGGCAATGAACCAGCCTGGCAGCACACTCACATCCCCAGCAAGACAAACCACATCTCTGGCCACATTAGGAGGAGTGTGGTCAATGAAACCTAAACCAGCCACCGGGCAGAAGGCTGTGAAAGGAAAAGGTTTTACAACTGAGTGTTCTGTAAGTCTTGCCAGCAAGACTGGGAGTGAAGACAGGACCACAACAGCCCACAGGTGGGATGGGATGCTGACCAGCCCAACAGCTTCATATCATCAGTATTTAGAGAGCATGAACTCAGCACATGCTTTGGACTGAGGTTCAGGGCAACACTCAAAGACAGAGTAGGTCATTCATAGGAAACTCAGTCAAAATTGGCATAAGCCTGAAAAATAGGGATAGCCTTCACATAAGAAATATCTGGAAAAGCTAGACCAGACTGGAGAATACATATTCTTAAGGTTTCTTTCAGAACATCCCCAGCTGTGCAGGTCTTGTGTGAGAAATTACTTAAAGGGCAAATCTGTCTGTGCAGCTCTTGGTGCTTCAGATGGCACAATTGCACACAACACCAAGGTTTAGCAGCCAGAGCATCTCCCTGCACCTCTCTTGCATCCAGCCCTGTCACAAACATTATTCAGGAAGCAGAGGCACAGAACTGCCCACGTCTCTTGGGACCCTGCCAACACTGTGAGAGTCTGCTTTGGCACAGCTGCAGACAGGTGGAGCTGGATGCTTGTGTAAGTTCTGTCATCCCTCTCATTTTTTCCACTAGACCGACAGTGCTGTCCCTAAGAGCTTGGCTTCTCCTCCTGCCTCTGGCCTCCAGCACTCTGGACACCCTCAGCCAATGCATGGATTTGTGTGGATTTGTACAGCTGATGCCACAAGCAGTTCCCACCATGAGCAATTGACACCAGCACATCTACTCTAAACCTTATTAGTGATGCAGTATACAGTACCTGCTCATCCCAAACAGGAGCTCTCTCTGCTCCTCCCACAAGCCAGGTAGTGCATGATCAGAGAGGTACAGACCATGGGATTCAAAGGCATGGGTGATTCTCAAGGCTCTGCCTGTGTTGCTCCTTAAGCCCTCGTGTTTTTATGGGCTGAGATTATTCCCAGTCAGATGAGGAAGCTCATCCAGATGTGGTCCCCATCACAGCACCAAACTCCCCAGAGTTTGCTGGTTGCTTGCTGACAAAGGTGCTTGTGAAATAGCTGCATCAATCTGAAAGCTGGTCATAGTTAATACACAGGAGGAAAATGAATTATCAAAAAGAACAGAACAAAATTGAACAAAAATATATTGAGTCTCATTGGTGGTTTTCTAGCCAGAGCCTGGTCCCTTCCTCCTCAAAATGAAGTAGGTTTTTGCCGCTCGGTTCCAAGAGAGCCAGGTGCTATTCTTAATGCTCCAGTCACTTTTTAAAACTTGAGTGTGCTTCAAAGGAATAATAGGAGTAGCAATGACAGTCTCTGCTGTACATCATTACCATCAGTTTCTTAAATTACATAGTTTTTAATCCTTGCTTGAACTCCTTTAAGCATTGGTAGTGGCCTCCAAGCAAAAGCATAACCAAGGATGAACACGAACTCACAAAGAGCTGTGACCGTAAGAGAGAGGAGAGGGATGTTCTTGAGCCCTTTAATGCTCCCCTGCAGCACAAGGAAAGAAGCCTGGCCATGACTGGTGTCCTTCAGCTGAGAGTCACTGGAGGTTGAGGGAACAAGATCCTACCTGCATGGATGCCAAGGTTTTATACAATTGTATAGCAAAGGAGGAAAAAGCCTTTCACATCTAATGACTAGAAGGAGAGAAGAATGTCTTCAGCAACATCCCACTTGCACCTCCCCCTCAGCTGCTGCAGGATGCTGAGGCACAGTGGCCCTGTAACAGCACGGTCAAGTGCTCTCCTTCCCCCACCCCTGCCCAGGCTGGAGCTGCTAAAGGGGAAAGCACTCGAGCAACCATACAACCAGGTCTCTTCAGTGAGGGACAGCCCCTACCCAGGGAAGACCCAGAGGTGATTTTGAGACACAGGAGCACGGGGCAGCCACAGTACCAGCAGAAGGTGCCCTGAGGCACAGAGGAAGCCCCTCTCAACTAATGTAGGCATGGGCAGGCACCCACACACACAGCTGTGAGGTGTTGGGAAGATGGAGATCCTGCCCACCTCTGCTCAGGGACAAGTCCACTGCAGCTTCACCAGAGAACCACACAAAATTCTGAGAGATGGGGCTTTTTGCATCGGGTGCTTTGGAGGAAGAGACGTGACAGCTTTGGTGTGAAGCCTCCAGTTCAGGGCAGTATGGAAATATGAAATAACATCCACAAATGCTTTCTCTTTTAGCACTGTCACACAGAAACTTTGGCCTGGCTAGGTTGACATGAAAAGAAAAACCTGTGCAGTTCAGCAGAAGGCTCTTTTCTGTGTGGAGTGGGAGTGGGTTTTAAAGACAAGCTTTGAGAAGACGACACTGGGCACAACAGTAGCAACATTGCCATCCCCTTCAACCCAGGTTCTCCTCTCCTCTGATGGCATTGTGTAACCTGGCCTCAACCCAGGCAAGTACCAGGCCCAAAGACATTATCTGACTCCAGGTACAGAGTGAGGACAGAGTGCCTGACGAGCAGCATTTCAGAAGCACGTACCGTGCAAGTGCACCACTGGAGGAGAGTCAAATGAGCACGCTGTACCTGTGTCAGCGGCTGGCTGCTGATCCCTCCCTGACACCCTTTCCCAGAGGAGTGCATAGATAAACACCCTCTATTTGAACAAGACCAATGACAGCAAAATTGCTTGCTTGTCTCTAAAAAGACTCTAATAATGTGCATCAAGGGAGAGACCTGTGGTCTGACAGACTTCTATTTTTTCCCCCAGAGTGAAACATAAAAATACATTTCAGTAGCAAGTAGGACACGGTTTGAAGTGCATTCCTAGTTAATTATATCCAAAAGAGTAATAATAAAATAAACTATTAAATTTTAGAAGCCCCTCTTTAAAGTATTAAGCATTTCATTACTGTGGTGCACTTAAACCACACACTGAACAATGCTTTGAATTGCTTTACATGAAGGTAACATAGAGGTTGTCAGGAAACAAGACATTCTAGACAAATCTCCTTCTGTACAGGCCCCTAATATTGAACAAACAACATAACCCATCGCTTGTCTTTAGCACAGCATTTGTTTTCAAAACAATAGGTTTCCAAATCTAGCATTTGTGTGAGAATAGAAAGCACTGCCCATCGACCAAGAAGGTTTCGGAGCTCACTGCAGCGTGTTTATAAAATTGGAAATTAAGATGTGAAGGTGGCCTGCTGGTGCCTCATGTACCGTGGGAGAGCAGGGAACCAACTGCTGCTTTTAAGAACAGTGGTTCAATTCCTGGCACAAACACTGAGGCTAGTTTAAAAACTCCAGTGGCTGACAAGATGCTGGATTATGAGCTGCGCTGTAGCCCAGAGCCATGGGGGGAACCTGCTTTGATGCAGCTCTGGTAAACAGCAATCAAAGACCAAAAGGGAAGGCTGCAATGAAAAATGGACAAGAAAAGAGGTGAACAAAGGTTATTACTAAGGAATATTCTGCTTTCTTCATTTGGGCAATTTAAATATTTGTTTAATATTTCAAATTAACAAGACACTTCACTTGAACGCAGGAACATTGTACAAACCCCTCTGCCACTTAGCACTCCACTCACCACAGGTGCTGGACACAGAGTGCAATAACCTGCCCTGGCGCCTAGGGCCAGACGCTGCCCAGGAAGGGTCTGGAGGTGAGGTCTCAGTGCCACATCCCTGTGGCAGGCAGCCCTCTCCCCCACCATACCCCTGTGAGTGCTGGGGCCAGCAGAGTTCCTGCGGCCCCCAGCACAGCCCCCCCGAGATGTGCTGCTGGTGAGGAGCTGTTGACCTCTCTGCCACAAGCCCAGGGGCTCTGCTCCAGTCCTCACCACCACCTCCTTTTCAACATTTCCTCCTTTCCATAGGTTCAACATTTCTCATCTCATTCCCTTGCTGCATGTTTTTGCTCTCTCTACTATATATTCTCATGTTTACCAAATCAAACAGAAGTGTAACAAACAGCAGCAAATAGAGATGTCTGAATTCCAAAAGTGACTCATCTTTTTCTCTCATTCTCAGTCGATTTCCACACCCTCACACACATCCCACTAAGAACACTTCCCTGAACCCTACCAACCTTCTCAAGACCCAAACATGGCCGGCTCAGAGCCTGGATAGTCTCACCTGGCTGAACTCACAGGGCAGACACCGTGGTCACCCAGGCACCTTTAACCATCAGTGGGAAAAACAGGTACTTGAGGAACAGAGTCATGACCTCGGTAAGAAAACTCAAATGGGTCAGAGCAATCATGCTAATGCCCATTTCTCTCCATTGAGGGGAGCCTAGAAAGCAAGTCTGGGTGCAGCAGTGCAGTCAGGTGAGATGAATCCCATCCTCTGCCTAAGCACTTGTCTGGACAAGTTCAAGGACATCCATGGCTCTGTGATGATCTCCAAGATCAGCGAGTGTTGATCCATGCTTGTGTGACACAAGGGGTGTCACACTGGAGGATGGTGAATCTTAGCAACTCTGTCATCCAGGGAGCACAACAGAAACTTCATCATCTTCACCTTTTTGCACAGAGACACTAAAAGGAGGACACATGAAGCAAAAGGAAAGAGGAATTTCATTCCTCGAACATGCTGCCCCTTCTGGGACATTTCCCTTATGAAAGCTGCTGTCATCTGAGCTGTTGTTTCAAAAGTTCATTCAGACTCTGGATTTACTGCCAACACCTGAGTTACACCAATGAGCAACTCTGTCTTACCAAACAGAGTGACTCTGTCATGCTCAGAGCTCACAGACACGCAAGAGACTCAGCTCCATCTCCTGCTGGAGAGGCACTCAGTACTGCACATGCACATCTCCAGCAGCTGTGTGACCCCTCTGTGCATCTCGCACCTTCTCTACACAATGTGTTGAACTGCACTTCCTCAAAGCATATGAAGCCTAGACAAGGGACAGTGCTATGTTCAAAAGTACAAGTGCATCAGCTGACAGTACTGGTAACTAGACTAGAAACCTAGTGTGTTGCAGTGTGAAACTCTTGAATTTCCTGTGATGTAAAAAATGTAAATGTGATTGAAGACTGAGTTGACTGGTAACATCAAGAGCACAAGAGGGGTTAAACAGCTGTGAGCAAATAGGGCTCGGACTCTCACTTACATGACAGCTTTGCAGCCTTGACCAAAGGCTTGGGGTAGCAGTAGCTGTGCTCATTTTGGGGCTTGGCCCAGTTGCATGCTAACAAGGTGCAGCCAAGCCAGGAGACCACAGCAGTTTGCCTCCCTGGTGTACAGGGAACACGCACACACTTCTTTACCTTCCCTGGAGGCTGAGCAACGGTTCCCTTGTATCCACAACTCTCTGCAACTGTTAACCAGAATTTGGCCATTCTTGAAACAGAAGTTATTTCAAACAGCAGAGCCCAAGCTGCACCTGCTCCTGAAAGCCCAAAGTCACCCAGCTGTGATTAAAAATGTCCAGAGGTGCATTTGTAGACTATATGACCCAGCAAGTCTTTCACATCTAGAAAACAGAAATATTTTCTGTAGTTTAACAAGTTATTGAAAGGTCAATCCAGAAAGTATCTGGTAGTAAAAGTATTCAGACATTTCTATTTCATCTCCTCCAGTGAGGGTAGCGTAGCTCAGCTGGTGGAGACTTACCTCGGGCTATAGCTCACCCTACAAGGGCTCGTTCCTGGCTCACTCTTGTTATTTATGTACCACACTGTGCAACATCAGCTTAGGTGTTTCAGAAATACAAGTTTAAGAAAAAAATTTCCGGTTCACTTTAGATGCAGGAGGGAAAAGTGCATCCCACACTTCCCAGTATTCCAGCAACAGATGAAGAACTCCCCATCAGCTGCGCTTTACAGCTGAAATGAGCAGACCATCCATAGGGAGGGGAAATCATCTTACTTTGTAGCTTAACATCATGCAGAGACAAGAGGCAATACCTTCTAAAACACAGTTGCTCCACATTCCCCCCAGAGTCTCATCTCCAAACACTAACAGAGCTGGGGATGGTGACACTATCACTCCAGTATAGGCACATACCAGTCACGGCATCTTTCCCCACATCTGCCATCAGTTCATACCAGGAAGTAATAGTTACCTGGGAAAAGAGGCAAAGCAGGCCTCTGCTAGCAGTGGAGACATGCCAGAACTCCCCAGTGTTATAACAACTAGGTTTCTTGCTCACTTCTTGTCCCATCCATTTTTTTTCTTCCCCATCCCCTGGTCCTGCTGGTTTTGAAGCTGCTTGCTCCTGAATCCAATGTAGCTCGTTACCTAAGCAAGACGAGCAGCATCTGATTCCTCACCAGAACAGGCCCATGACCCCCAAATGCACAGATCACCTGTAAAATCCTGATCCTTTCACTAAATAATCCAGATTTCTTTTAAATTGGCCTTAACTTTTTTTGTTTGATGGTTTGTTTTGAGCCACTTCTGTGAGGAAGGCAGTGCATTCTGCACCTTGAATGCTGTCCACAGCAAAGGTTATGGTGGCCCTTCCAAATACCAGCACATCCAGAATTCAAAAATCTGCCCACATCAGGGAAAGAAGCTGTGGGGGAAATATCACAGCCAGTAAAAGCCTGGCAGGAGCCAATAAAGAGACACCCACTGTCTCCCAGGGGTGTCAAACCAAGTGCCCAGTGCCTCCCAGGTGGAAAGGGTGTCTCTCCCAGCAAAGCCCTGGGTATGTACACAGCTCAGGGAGTCCCTCCAAACCCCTACAAGATCAATGGGGCAAGCAGTTGGGCTGCAGGATTGGGCTGATGGGCTCCCAACAGAATAAATGTAGTGGTTTCTGACTCCTTTCCAAGTCAGTGTTTGTTGGGAAACATCAAAGCCAGTGGAATAGTAGGTGTCCCAAAATGTCTTAATTCAGAGAATTAGTGTTAACCGAGTCTGATTAGCTCCATTTATCTCTAATTAATTACCTTTACCTAATTAGACACCCTGTTTCCAGTAGACATGGAGTCAAGTAGACTAGATTATTAGTGTAGTCATTGTGCCTTTACAAAATCCTGAAATTAATGAAACGTGCAAAAGAATCTTCAGCTTTAATTGCACAGGTGTTGCCTTATGGCAAAGCTTTATCATCTGATTACACCAAGGGATTATTAGTGACTTTTTATATAGAGGATGAGCCTGTGAAATGTACCTTAGCAACAGCTCATTAGTTTAGGGTTGTTACTGTATTATTTATTACATTCAGCCTTCCCCATTATCTAGATTGATTCATGGACCTATATTTTCCTCCCCTCTGTGCAGGAAATAAATAAATAAGTGAAGGCTGGCTATTGCCATCAAGCTGCAATATGAGGGGAAGGCAGAGTGTATTCTCCAGCTACCAATATTCACCCTTTAAAATAAAGCCTTAAAGTTGATTTAAATAAAACTCTTTTTTTTTTCCCCTCCCTCAGCAAAGTAATCAATTCAAGCTTCTGTCAAACTGGAATGCTTTCTACATGCCATCCAAACAGTCTGGGCCATCTTAAATCTTTTCAGATAAATAAAACTACATTACTGGATTGAAGAATGAAGTACAATATATTTACATCCCAAATATTTTCTTTCTGCTATAACTCATCCTTTATTAAATCCATCAGAAATATTTTATTTGGTATTTCTTTTAACTAGTTGTCGGCTACTTCAGATTTGGAGGAGTCTGACAGATAGAAAAACTGCCCCAGTAATAGAACCAAGACAAATGAAGCAAAGCAGCAACCTCTGTGCTAAGAGCCACTTTCCCCACAGAGAAGCTATTTGTAGTCAAGGTTGTGAAGGTTTGACCTTACCTTCCTGAGTCCTCCTCAGCCACATCCCACTGGACTTGCTAAATATCACTGCTGCAACAGCCCCAGGGCTGTCCCAAGCACAGGAGGCCTCACTGATCAACCAGCAGTCCCTGAGTAGCCAGTAAACAAAACAACGAGGAACCGTTTTACAAAATGATTGTCCCCATTTTAACAGAATATCAGATTCTTTGAATGTTATATAAAACCTCACTGCCCATTGCTTAATTGTTAAAAGTGGAAAAATAATTGGTAACAGTTGTTATATAGGATGTGACAACTAATCTGAGCAGCAATGACTGTCTGATAACAAACATCATTATGTAACTTTTCATATCTGCATTACAGAAAATGTGATTTTTTTTTTATCCCAAACCCACAGCTCTAACAGACAGACTTGGTCTATAATTTTGCAGTGTGTTTGTGTGGTTTCATGCAACACGCACCTAAATGGTGTCATCCTGCAATAAAGGCACTGGCAGGGCCTTAGGGCTGCTCTGCCAAATAGAGATAGCTTGCACAAAAAGAACCTAGCTACCTAAAACCAATGTGCCACCTACCTGCTACAGGTCCTTTGTGATCTCTGCTTTTCCAAGACTAACACAGGCCACTATGACTTCGATATGGATCGAAACCTTGCTCTTATGTAAGATCCTCACCTGAGCCCTCCAAGCACACATGTGCTCCACAGGAACAAAGCAGCTGCAGGGCCTCTGATCCACCAGAGGTGTGAGCCATGCTGCCTGACACAATACACCTGTTCAATTTATCAATCTAAATCTTTTAATTAGTGTTATGCCACAGCAAAGCCCCTGCCTTGAGGGGCTTGAAGAGATTCCATCCCTTCCTGACTGCCTGGTGCCCCCAATAAGACATAAAAGATCTCTCACCATTGGTCTCCAAAGACTTTGATTCAGCGGTCCTCCTTTGAACAGGCAGCATTGGACCATAAAACACATCTGCAGCCACCTGCTCACCCACTGTGAAATCCCATGGATCAGCACTTACCTGGAGAGCGGGAGATGCAGGGTTGACCTCTTCCTTGAAGGAAGACCTAGAAGGCTCTCCCTCCCACCTTCATCACCCATGCTGCTGGGCAGCAA